>NW_026515415.1:0-105794 GCF_014898815.1 Panonychus citri | reverse complement strand
ATTCACCTTTTAGGGTCTTTCCATCTGGTGTTGCTCTCGCTTTGCAGATAAAGTACTTTCCATCGGAGTTAATCTGCATGTAGTACAAATGTACGAAAACAGATCCAATAAGAATAGTAGGCTCAAAGTTTCGGACGACTTTAAATTTAACCAATCGTACATCACCAATTTCTGGATGCACAAAAGAAGCGTAAGCGAAACCGACAGCATCTAAAGAACCTGATACACCTTTCAGTTGGCTGAATGTAGGTACGATATGTACTCCACATTTTAACGCTAGTTCGTAGTCGATGACAGAAGCTGTAGCACCGGTATCCAATAGGACACGACAACTTTCAATTGGGTTACCATTAGAATGTTCAATGTTGAGTTGAATCAGAGCCATGTGTTCCATTCCTTGAACATCTCCCATTTCGGTGAGAATAGCTGAGGAAGGAATTTCAGAGTTAACCGAAAATATATGGTTGAGTCTAATAGCATCAGGAGGGTCACTCTGTAGAGTTGATCCACTTAATACGTTGACATTGGTGGGCTTTTTATCACTAGATGACTGCGAAGTTGAAGGTTGTGGTTGTTGAGATGTTTCGTTAGAGCGAGATTTTTCCAATTTTTCTAATCTCTTTCTGCAATTTCTCCAAACATGACCTGTATTGTGACAAAAGTACAATATGGTTTTTTTGATTTTCGTCGATTTTTCCTTTAGGATCAGACGATTCACTTTTGTGTTGTTTTGGTTTGCTGGATCCTTGACCTCTTGAGGTTTCATTTTAGACCTTTCAGCTTTTTCTTTCTATCGTAATAATATCGATAGAGAATGTTGATGATTTTAGCTTCATCATTGTTAGCTTTTGTCGATAGATTTCATCAGCAATATACTCAGAATATGAGTTAAAATATCGAACAGGAAACCTTTGTCCTCCATTTTACCTTTAACTCTTCTATTGAGTCGACGAAGTTTATCCAAAAACTCCTGTGGGGCAATTGTGAGGTCGTACATGAGATTCTTCAGCTGATAGGCATCATCTGCCGTTATAGCCGGAATGTTCAATGCCTCTTTGAGAGCAGTGACATACTCATGATAGTCAGTAATAGTCGATGGTATTCGAGAAGAAAGCGAAAGTATCTCATGGGTGAGACCTTTCTTTAGACATCTTAGCCTAGTGGCATCGGTACAGTCTTCCAGTCCTAATCTGTGGGTTGATTTGTTAATCCATTCGGCCATGTCCTCTCCTTTAATAAATTCTACCACCTTTGGGTCTTTTTTGTTGCTTTGAAGCATTGTATTAACTAGACCAAGTATGTCAGGTAGATGAGTTGAAGAGTGACTGATAGGTTCATCTTCATGAGTAATTGGAGTATTTGGACGGGGTTCATTTGGCTCGGGATAATTGTTACCAATAGGCAATGTAGAAGCTGTAGTTGCACTAGCACGAAGATTAATTATCTTTTTAATAACACCGAAAGGAAGGCCAATTTCACGTAGTTCAGTTTCAGTAACTGACTCGAGAGTGTCTTGGTCACGTCCTATGTTGACAATCAAATTACGAATCTCGGATTCAAGGAAACCATTTTGTCGATAATTACGAATCCATTGGGGAACATCCACATCTTTTACCTCCTGGACCGATAGGTCATCAATATCAGAGGGTTCAAGTTCTTCACCAATAGCTAAAAGATTGGTGGCAATGACTTCATAGAGTCTTTTCTTAAGGAAAGAATTGGGTGGATGGGTAACACTAAAGTGGTCGAGAAGGGCGATGATTTCCTCAGAAGGAATATCTTTGATGAGAGTAGCCATTTCGAACAATTCTTGAGTTCCAATAGGATCAGATAAGATATGAGTTTCTGATGAGCTTGAGAGTTCAGGTGAACTATTCACTGGGTGTGGTGATGGGTAAGCACGATTACGTGTTTGTACCATAAGCACTGTTAATACACTTAAAAACGATCCTGCCTGGGTCGCCAAGTGAAGGGAAGATTTTGGGGATTGACTGAGTAACTTGGTGTTTCTATTGAAACAGGGAAATTCATTCACCAATAGGTTGAATTTTACTGAGTCTCGCTAGAGTTTCACAATTAATCTACTGATTAACTATCGAACACAGAAGAGCGATTAGTCCTTCACAATCTAATCTTACAAGTACTTTTAGGATCGTAATTAAGCGCACAGATTAATCAATGAAATGGTTTTTTATTAATTGAATTAGAATATGAAACGAACAGTTTCAAAGTAAAACTCTAACTGATTAACACTATGGTTAAATCAATGTATCAATAGATTCTAAATGGGGGAAAGCATTTAGAAAAGAACAAAATTTAAGATAAGAAATGGCGCCTTTAGGCTTACAAAGTAAATCAAAAAGAAACATAAATACGTTAGCTTAATCAAGCTAAACAGAAGATACTTTCCTATAAGGTTAACCAAGATAAGTTGTTAATAAAGAAAACAATGAGTTATCTTTAGATGATTAAATGATTAAAACAGAAATTTAGAATTAACCCATTATTAAGATTGATGAGTCTAATTGTCATTTCTTATAAGATTAAAATAAAGAAAAATGATTAAAATCAAAATGATAATAAAAAGAAGAAAAGAAACTAAAGTTAATCCAAAGGTAAATTGTTACCAATCATCGATTACCAATAGGGTTTTAGGAAGTGCGGATTAATACCTAACACCAGATCAGCTTAATCCAAATTTACTTGATAAATATTTAGCTCCTTTTTTGGTTTGAAAGTGCTCATGTTAAACGGTCAACTCAGATTATCCTTTACAAAGTCCATTAAAGGTGTGTCAATAAATAGATTACAATAGCAATCCAAATTGATTCCAAGATGAACTTTTTTTCGAATCCATTTCTTTTTCTCTATTCGATTTCATTTTATTAATATATTTATACTCTGAATCTTATTTCTGATAAACAGTAAGAGAAATGTGATATTCTTATTGATATTTTTCTCCTTTCTTCACATTTTCTATCTTTCTCTCTCTCTCTCATTTTCTATTTTCCACCCTTCATGTAATCTGACTATTATTATATGAACTTTTACTATTTCCATCAACACAGTTATCTTATTCCTTATTTTCTCCTGATTCGTATTCTTTACTCTCTATGTGTTCAAATATCATAACAATAAAAGGTTACCTATTTATCCATTTCAATGTTTACTGTATCAACTTTACTCAATTCTCATTGACAAATACTCCCTCTTTCTCTCCCTAGCTTCCTCATCTTCTTTATCTCCTTATATTCAATTCCTTTGAGCTTATCTCTCTCTCTCTCTTTTTCTCTTACTTCATAGATGAAGATTCTGTTTCATGATACTTTTGCATCCATATAATACATGTTATTCTCATGTATCAGAAAATATTTCAGGTTAGAAGTGCATGTAAATACCTTGATAATTATTCCAGATGAGTTTTTGCAATCAAAGATGAGAGAAGATGGAGTAAAAAAGTTCTGAGAGAGAAAAAGATGAAAGATAAATACCTACAATCAACATGAGCATAATTGTTTGATGATAACTATGGAAAAGTTCGTGCTATCATGTACAGATACTAAACATTGTTTATCTTTCAGTTTGGGTGACAAGCAAATAAAGACCAAGATAAAATTAGTTCAAGTAAGCATTCAAAGGAGATTGGACATATCCATGTAAAAAAAATAATTTCGCCATTGAGAATCGAAGATAACAAATGATTACCAAAATAATCATAGGAAAAAAATATATGCATACAAAGGTGAGTGGACAAGAGTAAATCTGTCACTTGTGATTCTTCAAACAGAGTAATATTAATAGTAAGTGTCAACAAAAGATTTTCAATTGCAACATTTCAATTGTTATTCTGATAACATGAGAAATTCATCTTACATAGAAAGTATAAACTCAAGAGTTGGGTGCATTGAGATGCGATTCAACTTCCTAACTGACCAAAGGCCAAAAAATGGCTCAAATTAATGATACATAAACAGATGATGATGAGCAAAAGTCTTGTATTTTGTTTGCTTATATAACGATTTATGTATCAAAGGTGATGGTGAAGCCAGAATACAATATTTATAACAATAGGTTCATTTCGACAAGATTCAGAATCAAAATGAGGAGGAAAAGATTCAGTGAGTGTAAATGACAGGTAATGTTTAGCTAATTTCCGGTAACACACAAATCTCTTGAGGGTGTTTCAAGTTTCCAGCATACCCTTGAAACCCACTCTGTACTGAATGCATTTTCTTTAGTGGAAGAAAATCTTCCAACATGATTTCGAACATGATGTGAAACTGAATCTTACTTTCTTCTGATGAAAGGTTTTCCATGACACATTTTCATATACATCATTTAAAAGCAACCTGTATATCAATTAAGTGTCTAAATGAATAATTTTACTTGAATGAAGTTGATTGAAAATTAAAGCAAAAGTTAAACTTTTTCAATTTGGTCTCTTAATTTTTTTTTCTTCCTCGTCTTTTTGATATTAGAATGAAAATTAATCAAGACAAGTTAATTCCCAGTGTATTTACGTGATAAATTAACCCATAAAGATTGCTCATGATCAACTAATGAGAAAACAGCACAGATGATTAACTGATCTAATTAGATTCAAATGTTGTCGATTAAACTAACACACAAGTAAAGTAAATCGATAATAATAATACAATGATTAGAATTGTTTACGCTAATTTAGATACTTTATTGACCTGATCGTGAAGATAATTATTCTCTATTTTCTATCTTCCTCTATTTCTCTCACTATCTTTGCCTTGATTATCTCAAGTTAATGATGATTAGATAATTAAACTAGCAGATTATTTAATTTCACTGATGAACAATCATTTGATAATTAAACATTTGTATTCATATTAAAACCAAATGGGAAGCAAGATAAGATTAAGATATGATAATATTAGATGAAGAAGATAATTTAATTGATATAATGTACATTAAGTACTGGTAGTTGCGTTGTGAATATAATCAAATGATAGGTAATCATATTAATGAATCAGACTTTCACTTAATTGTGTTGATAATTTGAGTTAGAAGTAAAAAAAGGAGAAAGAAGTTGAAATGAATCCAGAATTGCAAACGGAACTCTCTTTCTCTCTCCCTTTCCATTATCAACCAGAACTATCATCATTATCATAACTATATTTTGATGATGATAAGCCCTGTCATTATGAATAGAAAAAAAGTAAGATCATAAAGGGCAGAGGGAAGAATAAAGAAGAAGACAAATATAAGGAAGATAAACAGATTCTCAGTTGGATTCCTTGTTAGTGATATAACTGACAATTACGGTTCAATGTTAATAATATTATTAGTTAAATGAATGAGAGGATAAGGAAGACAGAAAGTGAAGAAGAAATGCAATAGAGAGAAAGAGAATGATTAAAAGAGGGAAAGAGTTATCATGATACGATTATTAAGAATATATGTACTTAGATACAAGAAAAACGATGAGAAAATATTAAAAAGAAACAAAATATAAGTAAAAGTAAAAGAGAAACTGATATTGATAACATGATAATGGTGAATATAAGAATGATAATGGCATGGAAAAAGGTATTATGTGATATATGCAATGATTAAGATATCAGTAAATACTGAGTTATTGAAACATATTGATGGTCAAATTAATATAATACTGATCAAGATGAATGATAATGATGAAGTAAAATTTGAGCAGGAAAGTTGGCAAGAATCAGATAAAAACTTATCGAATATTCATTTTTGATGCTAACGGAAGTTTTGATTGATTTTTGGAGGCAATTGGCAAAAACGAGACTTTTGTATTCAGAGTACAGACGGAAGCATAAAAAAGGGCAAACGCTGCAAAAAATCTGAAAACTTGAGAACTGAAAGAACTGAAAATACCTTCAGATGACCTTGAAACGCTTTCTTCAACAATAACCTGAATGACCTTGATCTTTTATTACGGCAATTATGTATCGTTCAAACTAATATCACTCAAGTCTAAAGTCTCTGTGACTGATAGTTGCTTGGAAAATCAAAAAAACACATAGATAAAAATACCTGAATTGCCCTGTACTCTAATCCTAAATATCGGGTGACCGATAATGAGTGAGCATCTCAAGAATGGTAGGTCCTAGAATAAAATTTCAAACGTCATTGAAAGCGCCATCGATCAAATATAAATCGTGAATTTTTTCAGAATTTTCGAAGTTCAAGTGCAACTGTGGTTCTTATTTAAAGGCCAAAATCACGATTTTCTCTATGAGAAATTTATAATGGGAAAGTTAAAGAGCAATTTTCGTTGATTTCGGCCATGTTGGATCTCAATAACCTTACTTCAGATAATGATGAGCTTAGGTATATAAGATAATAGGTCAAAAAGAATAACTTTTGACCAAAAATTTTGAGTCCAAAGTTAACCGTTCGCTTTGTCAGGCCACTCGATTTCTCGAGAACCGTGCGTCCTAGCAAAAAAAGTCGAACATTTTTGGACTCAGCGTCAAATTTACTTTCTTAAAATGTATAGAAACGTGGGTCCAAAACTTAAGGATTCACCTTAAGAATTGAATAATATTAACTTATATACTCACAATTATAAATATAACAAGAACTTTAATGTTGTCTAAGGAAAGAGGGAATGGGGACTAACTAGAAGGATACAATGTATTACAATAGAACGAAGGTGATCATGATACACTGATCATGATCACCTTCAGAAGTTTCTAGAACATTCTAATAATCGATATTTCAATACGATATCGTGACAATTAACGATGACCATGAATATCATGGTCATCATCATGGTAACGTCCCAGACGTAACAATTACTAATCAATAATTTTGTTACATTACCCCCGTCCTCTAGACGAAAGGTCTCTCTTTCGTTACGATATCGATTAATTTATAAGCACAATTTTTGCATTTAATAAGCACATCGAATGCGACAAAAACACCAATTCAATATTATTCATACTTTATATTAACCTTTACATATTCGGAGTTACAATAAACTTGTTTATGTTCAGAAATTATAAACTGAAGAACATCTTCAGGTACATAAAATTTAATTACATTAAATAAAGCAGCAAATTCTAATAAACATGCACGAGCTTTTTCCAAAATTTTCGCTTGTTGATCAAATTTACCGTTGATTTCGTCTTCAATTCCCGAACAACGAAAATAACAGCATATTTCATGAGTAGCTGGTTACCTTTGATTTTACCTTCAATCGCTTCCTTGACTGATTTTGGAGCAGGTCGTTTCAATGTTTTCTTCAGCGTTAATATTTGATCGATGGCAATCCCTACCACCTTGACGAAGTTATCATTTTTATCCTTCAACACCTCTGAAGTCATCTTTAGATTACTGTTAAAAGCAAAAAACAGCTAATACAATTAGATTAATAACAATAAATGACATATAATATGGTAACATTAACATTAAGAATGTTAATTTACAAATAATTCATTCAAATAACAAATTCTCTCAACATTTTCTTAAACATTAATCCAAGTTAGAATGAGAAATTGCAATAAGATCTCCATTAACTTGATTATCACATAATTAATTATATTAAAACTAGAACAAGGTATGTAAAATTCCCATGGATCCATCGGCCACGTAATTTAAAAGAACCATCTCCCTTGCTACCAATAGCGCAATGAGTTGGATAAGGAGGAGGCGACTGTTGACACAACCTAACCAGTCCACAAGGTACCATCTCCTACGTTTTAACCAAATTTCTAGTGATCAATAAAACTAATTAATTTAGTTGAGAAGCTAATCTATCAATATTAGCTTCGATTTGATTGATCTCCATCACCAGACCAACGATGGAGTTACTTGAACTTTGATACACATTATCACTAGCTCGTCGAAGAGTAGCCTCAGCTCGCTGGGCTCTTTGTAAAAGATCATGTACTGAATTAATTTCGAATTGGGCAAAATACTGAGAAATTTCAGGCTTGATTCCTCTGACGATCAACCTTATAACTTTTCTCTCATCCATCTGAACATTAATTCGTTTACAAAGTTTAATTTGGTCCAATATAAATGATAAAATCGATTGATTTTCCTTTTGTTTCCCTTGGTACAATTTACTTTCCATCAATTGTACGTAATTTGGATTAACCATATCTCTGAGTAGCATTTCTTTCATTACATTATAATCAATAATTTTATTTTTTACATAAGAAATGTACCAAAGTTTAATAGTTCCGGTGATAAATAACGGGAATCTCTTCAATCGAAGGTCATCATCCCATCCAACAGCAGTAGTTTCGAATTCGAAATTTTCGAGCCAATCGAAAATGTCTTGATTATTATCACCACTCAGTCGATAAATATTCAGATTTGGCTCAGAGGAAAGGTTATTGTGAAGAATAGACATCTCTCGCATTCGATTGTCCAACTATTAAATTTTCTATCTCAAACAACAACCTTTTATATTAAATAACCTTAACAAATTCTATTGATAAATATATATCACCCCAACTTGCTTTTGAAGCTGTTTAAGGTATCATATTTATATCATCAGTTATAACCTTAAATAATTCTAGAAATTGTGACAAATTTCAACACCTCGACTTGCTCTAGAAGCTGTCTTGAGGTATATCCTTATGTCACAATAAAGATGAAAATCTCCTTGAAACTTACCAGTTTCACTTTTATTATTTATTGTACCAACTTTATTGTATTGATTTAAGCAAAGAATAAAATTCGAATCCTCGAATCTTCGAAATTGCGGCACACAAATCACACGAACATCCTGCCTGGGTCGCCAATTGAAACGATAGTTTCGGATTCACCTTAAGAATTGAATAATATTAACTTATATACTCACAATTATAAATATAACAAGAACTTTAATGTTGTCTAAGGAAAGAGGGAATGGGGACTAACTAGAAGGATACAATGTATTACAATAGAACGAAGGTGATCATGATACACTGATCATGATCACCTTCAGAAGTTTCTAGAACATTCTAATAATCGATATTTCAATACGATATCGTGACAATTAACGATGACCATGAATATCATGGTCATCATCATGGTAACGTCCCAGACGTAACAATTACTAATCAATAATTTTGTTACAAGATGCTCACTCATTTTCGGTCACCCGATAGAAATGACTAGAAAATATCAAATTAAACAAAAGTTTGAACAGATTAACGGAAAATGTGGATAAATTCTCAGTCAGTATCTTCCGATTGCGTTCCGAAAGACAGATCAGTAGTATGAAAACCTCCGCTTCTGGCTCACACAGAAGCGAAAGTGGAGGAAAAGCTCTGAAATTTTTTCAATAAAAATCAAATTCGCCGCCATTTTAATTCCTTTTTAACGTTGCCTAGCAATTTTTTTACTAATGTTTATAAACGTAACCTGTTAACGTTTTCATTTTGCCTTATTTCAAGTAACATTTGTTTATTTATTGTAAAGTTATTGTTCAAGCTTTCAAGTGTTGATCAAATTTGAATATCTGCGAAAATGTATTTTTTTATCGCATCATTTAAACTGGCAATACTTTTGGTAAGTTAGAAGAATATTTATATATTTATTATATACAATTCAATAAACTTTATTTTTATGCATTTTGGTCTCTCTCTCTCTTCTCTCTCTCCTTTCATGTGTTTTTGTCTCTATGTGTCTCTCTCTTCATTTACTACTCTTCTCGGAATTATATACGGAGGAATGGATTGCAGGACATTGCCTAGCAGAGACAACGAGAACAACAGCAAAATCACCATAGTAGTAATAAAACTGCCCGGTCTCTCAATAATACTATCTCTCATCCTCTGAATCCCATGAATGGTCTTATCTTTTCTTAATTCTCAATGGTTCCAAAGCTATTGCATGTATTTCAATATTGTTAATACAATTACAGTATGAATCTTTCTTCATCTCAATAATCTTGCTAATTAATAGAATCATAATGTGTTAATCATTAATGTATGGTGCTTGACAAAATTTCTTGTACACCAGTTTTTTGAATATAATTGAAATGAGGGATGATTTATATTTAATTTTTTTGTTTTTATTAGTAATTTAGATAAGAATGAATAAGTTTAATTGATAAAAATTTTGTCTGGAATCCAGTAATAGGATTTTTTGGAAATCGGAAAAAACAGAATTGGACAAAATTTCTTGTACACCCCCACCAAAATTTATAGAGGTGTTTTTTTGGTTTGATTGTCAGTTAAATTGATTGTTTAGGTTATTACGATCAATTTAAGACCCTTTGCATCAAAATCGGACCAGAGATAAAAAAGTTTCACCAGATTGAATTTAACATGGGAGTCTATGGACATGACGGCATTTGGCCTGTTACTCAGAGACCATGCAGGTCAGTGTCATGAAAATTCAGGTACTTATAGTCCTAATAGTTGTTTACGATAATTCAAAATTAGAATCATAATATTATCTCTATTCTTCACATCATAAGGCCAAAAACCAATAATTTCATAAAAGTGTCAATTTAATAGGAAATTTACATTGAAAATTATGATTTTCGTGAGATTTTGTCGAATTTTTTGTTTTTGGCCTGGTTTTTATTAAATTCAATCTGGTGAAACTTTTTTATCTCTGGTCCGATTTTGATGCAAAGGGTCTTAAATTGATCGTAATAACCTAAACAATCAATTTAACTGACAATCAAACCAAAAAAAAACACCTCAATAAATTTTGGTGGGGGTGTACAAGAAATTTTGTCCAATTCTGTTTTTCCCGATTTCCAAAAAATCCTATTACTGGATTCCAGTGAAGGGTTAGCTCAAGCTACCATGTTGGTTGGATCCCTTAAACATTTTCTTTCAAATTAATTGTTCTTTTCTTTCATTTATAATTTTCACTTTTCTTTCATTTTTGGTTAATCACAATTAACTTAATCACAATTAGTTGATTACTTTTGTTTAGACAATTGAACAAGTAATAAGATTAACTTTATATTATTTATACATTTATATTAACCTTAATTAATCAGTTAATCACAGTTTAAAATTAACAATAGTCAACCATTAACAGACAAGTGATAAATAGAGACTAAAGTCTGCCTTAAGACAACTCTTTCTATTTACCATATTTGGTCATTGTAGCTTATGCTTTACATTTAGTTGTCTAATTACCAGAAGATAAACATGTGACTCAAGTCTAACCAAGATGAAAACTTGTTCTTATCTTCAACATTACTTTCTTTGTATTAGCAACTGAAGCTTAAGCTTGATTATGTTAATCTCTCTTTCTTTTTCTTTCTTTTTTCTTCTTCTCATTATTTATAATTAATTATGTTCTCTGTCTAATTTCTTTCTATCTCTCTTTAAAATGAGAAGATTAAGATTAACCAAAATCAGTTGAAAATTAGATTTGGTTTAACCAACTTATAATTATTGTAATTTTCTGGTTTTCAATTCGTTTTTGTCTTTAGACAATTTTATTGATTAAATTGTATAACTCATGTTTCGACAATTCATTTTAATTTCAGTTTATTCAATTTATATCATTTGTGTTTATTTGTGTTTATTGAAGTTAATCAACACGATAAAACTTAGTGAACAATTTTAATTAAGATTCAATTGGAATCAGCATTCGAATCTAAATTAACCAAAACTGTGTGGGTAGGTTTGGAATCTCCCAAGTGTTAACCTAAAGGTCTAAATTACTTATTAATATTAAGTATATTCACTGTGAATCTCACCGTTTTATAACTTAAGTTATCAAACCTTTTCTTCTCGAGAATTAGATTCATTTGTATGAGATTAGTGTCGACTATCAAAGTGAAAGGTCGTGTAATTCAGTCTCTTGTGTTTGTTTGAATCTAAATATCTTAAGATATAAACGTTGTGACCAAAGGTAACGCTTGTTGTGATAATTTGATTCACTCTAAAGAGTAAGTTTTAATTTGTGTTTCGATCTAAATCGACAATATTATCCCCACACCAGACAAAATTTTCATCAATTAAACTTATTCATTCTTATCTAAATTACTAATTAAAACAAAAAAATTAAATATAAATCATCCCTCTTTTTAATTATATTCAAAAAACTGGTGTACAAGAAATTTTGTCAAGCACCATATTAGTGTATATATACATTATATGCATCTTCATTAATGTAACCTTTGTTGTATAATATATCTATTAGGTTTTATGATTAAGGTTATTGAGGCAACGCAGTATTTGTAACAGCAGTATTGTTAATACAATAGTTATATTTTTCTTCACATCATCTCAATGATCCCACAAAATAATAGCATTATAAAGTGTATATCACTCATGTACATTATATACATCTTTGATAATAATATTGACTGTGTATAATGTATCTATGATTGTTTCATTGGTTGTATATTGATTTGTACTCAAGTGTCTCTTTGTTAATTACAATGAAAACATTTTACTTCAGTTAATCCTTGCACAAACAGCTAATGACCATTTTCGAATCATTGGTTTCAACAAGAAAGAATATTAAGAGCGGATGTTGAGCGAAAAAAGTTAACACTTCTATGTTATCTTTTGTCTCTTGACAGTTTCTGTAACTCATCAATGACATCTGGTCAGTTAATGTCTTCTGAAGAAAACTGTTGTTGAAGAAAAAAGATCATCTTTGAGAAGCTCACTTATAATTTTTTTAAGTTAGAACAAGTTCAACAGTTTTCATCAATCTCAAATTAAACTTAACCTTCTTATTGAATCATCATGAAAATACAAAAAAATAACAGGTAAAGTATCAATACTATTAGTATTATTTCGTTCACTAAATGTTTTACAAATTTATCAATCAATTACTTTTCTTTCCCCAGGTTTGACAATGGAAAAGGTACTCCTTTGTCCAGAAAGATCAGACAAATAATATCCGTGTTGAAACATAAATCGATTGGAAGCAACATTTTCAACAAATCCGAGATCATCTCCTTGAAACGTGTTCTTTTTCAGTGCTTATTCGTCATCCGGAAGGAAAGTGCACCCAATAATTCAGATGCATTCGATAGTGATCAATAAACCATGGTCTGGTGATTTTCGCGCTCTTTTTGTCCCAGACCGGGCAGTTTTATTACCACTCACCATCAACGCCAAGACTAGCAACTACAAAGAGTCAAAGCCAATCAACAACAACAAGAAAATCAGCGACAACAACGACAACAACAACAGTCGCAGCAGAGGGACAAGGCAACAAGGCGTTGAACAGCTGCAGCATCAACAAGAGGCTGAACAACAACAACAACAGCATATAGTCAACTATCTATCGATGAGCAGAGCTGCTCATCACATCAAGGTAATATTTTATGAATATTTCTAGATTTATACATGATTCAAACAAATTTTATAGACATTTTCTTTCTCTATGAGATTCAATTGTACAATTCTATTGTGGAATTATTGCCATTGTGAAGTAGACATACATAGAAAAAAGTTGAAGATGACAAAATGAAATTTTCATTCAACTTATGTACATTTTCTTTCTTTATTGAGTTTCCATTGATAAGATGACTAATTAGTAAGAATGTTCTTGCGAGTAAATCTAACTAGTGTAACTAAATTGCAGCTATATGTTGATAATATGATGAAATTTTTAAGTGGTTTAAACTCTATTTTAATAATTTATAGACATTGTCTTTCTTTACGGCGTTCCCATTGATTTACAATCAATTTAAACGCTATTTAACTTGTCAAGTTACATATTAATTTATATATTTTTTACATTAATAATTTTCCTTTTTACTGTCATAGACAATCCATCAGCCACTAAGCTTCGAAGTGGAAACCAACTGCGTGCTCCTAGAAAGGATATCAACAATTCAAATGATTGCGCAGCTAAAAAAAGAACAGCACCAATTGCTCCATTTTCTCGAAGATAGTCTCGAATAACTCGACCTTGAACAACACCAACAGCTTCAACATCATCTTCAACCCCATCGTCCTCAACACCATTACCGCCGACAACAATTGATCTGATACAACGCTGTAGAACAACAGCTGTAAGTTCAAAACTTAATTCTAGAAAATTTGTGTATCTAATTATTAATTTCATCTTGAATTCAGCACAGATCACGATCGAAACACCTAACTAAGTATAACAACATGGCGTTTTGGCCAACAACTCCCATAGGAAGATATAGAAATTATCCTGACCAAGGTCGTACATTCATTCGGACTTTGGAGAAGGACCTCTCCGAATAGAATGATATAATGATATGACAGTGGCTGATTTTGATGATCTCCCTGAAATTCATTGGCTTTCACTTTCTGCATCTGAAAGAGTAACTTATCGTGAGGTTCTAGGACTAAGTGCGGATAGTAGTATAATAAGTGATCCTCTGGCACAGTTGGCGTTCTCTGATTGGTTGATACAAGCATTGACCAAAACGCCCCCTGGTGGTATGAAAAGTAGTCTATTTCTATATGGGGTGTACCAAAATCCAGAAAGTGTGCTAACATCGTGTTCCGAACCGAGTGCCCTTTATGGCACCCCGGTTCATTATATAGTGTTTTCATACTGGGTTTTGCTAAAATTCTATTGGTTGATTGAAGGGAGCAGGTTCTACTCCCTCAATGTTTGAAAATCAATCATTTCCCGTTTAAGCTCAACCGAGTCAAAATTAAAAAATACGATTTGACTTCAAAAAGTTGAACAAAAGTTAAAAATTAATTTGTTGATTGTGAATTTTGGATTAATTTCAACAGAGTCGACTTCGAAAAAGGTCAGTTATGAATTTTGGATGAACTTGAGTCGCTTTTTCTATCTTGAATTTATTAAACTTGTTTTATTGGTAAACATAAAAATCACAACTTGGCTATTCTTTACTACCGCCCCCTACGCAGATTGTCTTGAAATTTTTTCTGAAGGTAGGCCTTATGTAGGTCTATATACATGTTGAGGGTTTTCAGCGGAAACTTCTGTGGGCGGAGTCATTAGTATTCAAACATAAAATCCTTAAGAAGTCTATGGGCAGTTTAAACTTCTCAGAAAGTGGGAGGTACCTAGCTCATAAAATTTTTTTGACATAAAGAATGGACTTTAAAAACTCTCAACATGTATATAGATCTACATAAGGCCTACCTCCAGAAAAAATTTCAAGACAATCTGAGTAGGCGGCTGTAGTAAGAATAATCGATACAATTTATTATTTGTGATTAACAAAAAATAAGGTACAAATAATTTGCACCAATTAACAAACTCAATTCAATAACTAAATAGAAAAATTGAGTTTCCCAAGTAAATAATGATATTAATTTAGATATGCAAGGAAATTCGATCAATCAAATTACTTACCGAATCCAGAGTTTTATTTTAATTAAAGATATTGAAGGTTCTTTACCACAATGGTCACAATTCAGCTTATGGAATATTTATGAAAACACTTACGTAAAATGACTGTTTGTAAATTATTGTGTAAAACAGGTTAACAAGATATAAAAATACGATGAAGAATCGGAAGAAACTTTGTAGCTTTTTTAGTTTATCGGTTGATTTGGGACTTCTTTTTATCAATTGATAATAGCGAACAATGACAAGGAGCCTCAAGGAAATTTTTCGATTGTTTTTTGCTTCAGTTAGTTAAAAATAAGACAATAAGATGAAAAGAAATTTTGTGCACAAAAAACAATAAAAAAGTGTTAACTAGAACAATAGACAATAAAAAGATCATTGTTCAGATAATCAAATTCAAAATATTATCATAGGAAACTTTTGTTTCGTTCAACCCAAAACTCTTAATTTCAGTTTAATCTATCATTTAATGTTTGAACGCTAACAAAAAAACAAGTCCGATTCTTCATCGTATTAACCGATGCGCATTAGATTTCAACAAATCTTATCCTATATCTCCAGTCCAGTTATGAGATAGTCCAGTCAAGGTCTCAATTATTAAGACTTTAATTGTATTTCTAGATGTCTCTCTCCTCATGTTGACATAAGATTGTAATTGGTTTGACTGTGACTATTATGATGACGATGATTATTATTATTATTGAAAATACAATTAGTTACAATCAACTGATAAGATTTAATAATCAACTTGATTCTCAATTGCATCTACATTCGATTTCACTTAATCACTTAATTAATATAATATTAATCATAATAATTATATAATCTGATTCAAATCGTAACCATGTTAACCAATTTGATTTATTTATCACTAAACTTGTCAAAATAATTAATAGTAATAATAAACGATTATCTTTGAGTTGATTAACATGTATCTCTATTGATTAGTAAATGTCAACAATCAGGATTTGCTAATTACTCAAAGTAATACCAGCTTCTTAAACCTTAACTTTTCATGTTTAATTTAGTTGTTTTTGTTTGTTGATTACCAACAATTTATGATGATTTAGTTTTAATTACTGTTAACAAGTTGATTGAACCGTCAATTGAAAGTCATTTACTTGATTGTGATTTAACAGTAATTAAAATTAATCCTCTATCATTAAGATATAATAGACAAGTGATTAATTAACGATTGCTCTGATCATTGATCCATTTGTTAATCAATAAAGAAACATTTTTGCTTAATCAATCTTAATCCTGGACCAAGGAATTCAAATTATCCATAACAATTAATTGATTGCTGATGATTGTTGAAACTGAAATGTCTACTGATTAGGTTGATGACATTGATTGAAAGTGAATAATTGAACTGGATTAACAAATTGCTTCATTACGATAATGAAAATGTCAAGTTCATATTAATAACAAATTAAAATTGACAATTTAAGCTGATTAACTTGATCAATTTTGATAAGTATTTGCTTTCAAAGTGTTATTGTTGACCAAGAGTTAACTAATTGCTGATAAAATAGATTAACAACTAACATCACAATTTATTTGATTACAGTGTTCATGTAAAGTTATCAGTCTGATAAGGAGTTCATTGAAGGTTTAATTGCGTTAATTGCGAGAAAATCAAAAGAAACAATTTTGACTTTACTCGGAGATGTTGATGGTTAAAGTTAATTGTTGGTGAGATCCTAGCAATTAACTGATTGTTTGTGAATTCATTTCGTTTAGCAAATTGTGAAAATTTTCAATATTCATAATATCTTGATTTTTGAGAACATTCCAGAACGTAAAGCGGGGATAATGGTGTGCGCACCAAAGTTTTTCAAATTATGAAAAATAACTGGAATTTTAGATGGCACTTGATACGATACATTGCATGCTTGGTGTGCAGGACCTCTGACCTGACCAGTGAGATGATCACGAGCCCTATCATGACCCAACCATTTACCACAGATATGACAATTCTGAATAGCTTCAAATTCCTGTACATCAAGTGAAGACATACTTGAAGGTTTGAAGTTTTCTTGTTTATGCTCATCTATAGTTTCTGCTAGTGACTTCAAAAATTGTTGCCTAAGATTTTGACGAAAGTAAAGTTTTTACAGACAATATTTCGTTTCCAATCGACTGCGATTAAAGCGTAACTAACTGGAACTAAATCGGCAAGGATTTGTTCAGAGTCAGTTCTATTAGTTGATAATTTCTCATAGTGAAAGTTGGCTTAACGAACTGGACACCATCTAGCGATTTTTGTACCATTTCGACTTGGATACTGATTCCAGCCTTTACCAGTTTTAGTTTATCGATACCTATGCAATATAAATAAAATGTTGGTTCTAGGATCAGTTATAGTTGTAAAATTTAGTTATAAGTCAAGAATCAATGGATTAAAAAGATCAGGGCTTGTACAGAGACATTTCATAATTGAATTTCAACACAAGAAAAGATTCAATTTCATTCAGAGGTCCTGCAAAAGTTTGAACAGAAAGCATACTTACCAAATTTAAAAATATGTTGTAATTTGCACCGAAGTCTTGGTAAACGCCACTTACATCGGCTACTTCTCAATTGTCAGCACGATACACAACAAATCTTTTTCCCATTGCTGTAGATAGAAGGTGCAATCGGTTGATGTCACAAGGAAAATTAACGTTTATTACCAGTGGTGGTACACCACAAGCCTTTAAATGTAGTTTATACATTCCGTAGCGTTTGAAGGGTTTTTTCGAAGACCGTGGACATTTGTATGTTGTTGGTAATGTACTATTATCATCTTCAGATGATTCAGTTGACGAGAATGAAAGTTCAGTGGCAGATAAGGCAGAGGAATTATTAACTGATTCCATAGGAACCGTTTCATCATCAGAACTTAAGAGAGAAAAAATATGAAAGGCAGTAATCATTTTCTATTTGAAATATTGTTCAGAGTTTGCATGTTCATGATAGATGAATGGAAATATATTAACAGTACATAATGGATTTTAATTGTAAGAAAATATTTTATTAGATTTCATCATTTTAGTTTACCATCATAATCATCATAATAATTTATTTTATTAATCATCACATTTTTTTTATTAATCATCATTATCATAACTTTTCTCTAGGTATTTATACGGATTTTTAAGTAGTTTTTTATCGTCGTATTTATCAGTTTTGGTCTTTTTATTGCCAACATCAGCAAATAAATTTTTATATTTTTTGGTTTTCTCGGCTAATTTTTTCCAGCAGCAGCAATATTTTCTTCCATCTCGGTTTTCTTTTCACCTTCTGGGGTGACTAATATTCGTTGATACATCCCAATAAGCTTCTGTTCGCTTTTATCGGCGGCAGGAAAAATTTTCTTCCTTTTTGACAGAGCCATATTTGCTTATGTATTTCGTTTTTTGGCATCTCTTCCATTTTCTGCGGTCTTTTCTTAGCTCTAAATTTAGCTTTTTGATTTTTGTTTAAACCTTCAGGGTAACGCTGTAAAGAAAAATTCATCCATATTGAACACTCAAACTCAAAATTCATGTATGAAGAAAACTTACCTGGCTATCCATTATAAGTATTTTTAGAATTATAAAAACGCAAGTAAATATTAATAAGTATAGAATTCCTATTGAAAAGAATAAGAACATAAGAAATGGATGAATTAAACGAATATATAAATGTAGTAATAGATACAAAATTAGCTTATCACACAAGACTAAAGGACAAACTTGAAGGTCATCACAAAAATCTGATGATTGCTTTGAAAAAGAAGATGGATTAACTTACACTATGAAAACTCAGTATGGAAATTTTTTGTTGTTATCTATTGTTATTCTAGATAGAAAATATTCATTAGATGACATAATCTCTCTATCAATTGTCAATAAATTCAACTAAGGAGGAACAGAAAAGTATATAAAATGACAAACCTGACTTGATCATGATACTCTGATCATGATCACCTTCGACATTTATTGTATTATTTTGTATCATTTTAATTCATTCTCTATTCCCCTTTCCTAGAAACAACATTAAAAATATAAGAGTTGGTTATAACTTGATTGTGATTGCGTTAAATTCTTAAATTGTATTTAAATTATTTTTACATTGGAACTTTGAGAAAATTTCCGGCTCATAACTCACTCCAATTTTCAATATTAGGTTTACTTTTTGAAAAAGCCGATGCTGTAATATCAACAATACAAATAAACTTTGAACCTGGATAAACAGATTGAACATGAACACGAGCTTGTTTTATAACCAAAAAAATCCAAAAATGCCATCGACTCGGGGGAAGATCCAATATCTGCATATTGGTTCATGATGTAATTCCTAACTCGCTGTGTACGAATGATATGAAAAGCTGGTCTATCAACCCGCAATCTTTCCGCGTTGGTTGAGTCTGCTACAGCAACTTCTACCAAACATGCTGGTCTGACGACTTATTGCTTCAAAGTTAATGTGCTGGTACAGAGACGGGAAATAAAAATCCCTGAAGTCATTTCAATTGCAATAAAAAAGACACAGTCAAATTTAACATTTTGTTTCGGAAATCTCAGAAAATTAATAAAGAGAAGTTGAAACAATACAGGTCTATTCAGCTATTTTCGTCGATGTTTTTTGAAATTTAACAACTAGAAGTCTCAGTGACTCGAGGCTTGAGTGTTTTGAGTTTGCGATACTCAATTGTCATATTGGAAGATCAAGGTTATTCAGGTCATCGGTAAATTAACGCATTTCGAGGTCATCGAAAATGTAAATAAAATTGTATGATTAGACTTTTCTGGTGAGTAAAAATCGATTCAAATAGTGCGAATTTCAGAGTTCACTTAATACGAAAGAACTACGTGTTATGTGATTTCATTTTGAGGAAATAACTCTTTCTTTGTACTATTGAAATTCTTTGAATGATTTTTGAACTCTTGGACAGAACCTAAAGATTTTTTCTCCATTGGGTAATATAAACATTCCTGGGTTGAGAAACAATAAAAATTTCATGGAAAAAAATGCTACAATAATGCAATCGCTTAACCAGTTTCGACTATATGTTCGCATCTCTGTACCATTCTATTAATATTTAGATCACTGGAGGGATAATGTGAGAACAAGAGTGAGAAAGATCTTTTCTTATTTTCAACTGAATGTGAAAGGATTGAACTTTTTTTGTATTGACAATAAAACTGAACAAATTATCAAGATAATGGGCTTGATAATGATGATAACAATAAGAATTGTAAATAAAAGATTCAGTTTTAAATGGTAACATGAAGAGTCTATGAGAATATTGAATAAAGTTTTGGGTAAACTTTTCATTCACTTAATTTAGTTTCCTGTAAATTTACAATGGTACTAATAATGTTAATAATAATAATGATGATAGAAGAGTATTTGAACTTTTATGCTTCGATTAACTTAATGACGATACCAATTGAAAAGAAATGATTTCCAAGTGTCTAACAAGAATAATAATTGGGATTTACTTTGATTCAATTGCGATTTAATACAAAACAGTTACATCTTTTGTTCTGGGTTACCAATTTAACTGGATTATCTTAGTTCTTAAGAGCATTTTGAGATTTTCGTGAAAAAATCAAGATTGAAAAAAAGAACTAAGCAATTAATACATATAAACTTAAGATAAAATTTAAGATAAAATAGAATTGAAAAGGCCGTTAAATAGACAGCGTATTCAATCGGTAAGAACATTTTATTTTCTATCTTTATTTTTCTGAATTTCATATATTCGCATGTGATTCTCACTCTGATCATCATCTATATCTTTTACTCCATTGCTGAATTTTGTTATTCATTCCCTGTAAATCTTATTCTCAATCCATATATCACATTTTCGTTGAAATGCTATCTCAGTGCTAGAAAATTCTGTAATCTCTTGGATTTTTGCTTTTCAGGTTTTTGATTAATTTCAATTTATTTTCTCTTCCTCTGAAACTCTGATTGGGTATCAAGTTTATTATTTTCTTCCCTTCGTTGAATTTATCTATCAATCGAAAACATTATCATTATCATGATCGTCATCATCATGTTATTTATAACAACATCCAATTCACATGAGACTCATGAATCTGCGATGATGAAGTGGAAATACAACTGAAAGTTTTACCTTCTTTCACCTGATTATATTCCTATCGAAATTCTTTCTTCAAAGGTCTTACCCTGTTTTTATGAATGAAATTCAACAAATTTTCAAAATCAAGATTACCCATTTTTATCTATCAAACTTAATTCGTAAATTCTAAAAGCTTCAAAAATTGATACATTTTACAATCACCACTATTTTCAATCGATGTGCACAATTTATTGGAAATTAAATGCCAACAGTTCAAAGTAAACAATTGAAAAATGGTGTGTTAATGTTAATATGAGGAATTGCTACCTAGCTTATCATGTGCTATTCAACTTAAATCCAAGAATGAGATGTGAAAAAACTAGAGGAACCAGAAAATCTTTACCAGTAAAATACCAATTTACAAATCCTTTGTCTTTCTCACCATTCCACTATTTGATTTGATGCGATTCTCTCTCCGATTCTTATCCTTATTACCACCGTCTACTTACCCATCATTTTACCACTTTCATGGCTCAGCTGAGTTGAAGCTGAAAACTTAACTTCATTTGTAATCATGTGAATTTGTTTTTCCGGTAAACATCAATGAAGATGATGAAGGAGGAATTTTTTTTTCAGATGAAACTCATTGATTATTGAAGTGGTTAGATGAAGATGAGATTAAACAGGAAGAAAATACTGTGTAACTTATATGAATACACTTCAAAATCATTCAAGTTGTTCACTAATTCGTGAATCAAATTCATTATTATTTCCTATTGTTAATTATTAATCAAGATGTTGATTCTATTATATTACATAGCCAATAACAGTGAATTTAATGATAATTGCAACACACAAAGATATTGGAAACAATTTCAACCAAAAAGGATATATAATACTTACCTTATTGAAAATACTTGTTAAGAAATCATTGAATTTTCATCACTTCTCTCAAGGATTGAGATCTAACAATCCACATTATCAAGAGCAATATACACAATCTAACATATAAAAACATCTCAAGATCAATTATTTTAGCTTCATTATTATGATTTACAATCATCAAAATCCTGTTACTCTCAGAAGATTTGATAACATTATCTCTCTTTCTCATAATCATCATCATCATCCTTTGATAAATGTAATAGCAAATAGAATCTGATAAAATCCCCAATCCTGAATATCCTTCACCATAACATCAACATTTCATTTATAACTTGATGCTCTAGAAGCAAAAAGTTATCATAAATAAAATGATGTTTCTAATGGTTCTTGTTGACATTATTTTTTATTATTCTCATAATCATTCCAAGTTTCCCATTCAATCAACAGATTCCCTGAGCTTGAAACTCACTGGATATTGTTGATTGTCTAAAATACAGCCAAACTTTTCCTCGGAATTTGCTGGAACAAGGAATGAAAATACTAACAAGAATTAAGATCAAGATTAAGATTTTTCATTGTTAATGATATGATATTTTTTCTTTTTCTTAATTTCATGTCACACTGATTATTTTTATCATCACCCTGATACTCCCTTTTCTCTCTCAATGTTCACGAGTATCATCATCATCATCATCATCTTGTTGTTGATAATAGTGATGATAATCATTAAACTGGATATCAGACTCTCTGGATAATGATAATGAAAAGTTAGAAATGAAATGAAATGAAATGTTCACTGGCATAAAGTCACCTTAACAGTTATTGTTATATTAAATTGGGTCCAAGTTAAACTGACCAAATGACCCATCATCAGTAGTATTGATGAGATTTCTTTACTTTTACATTGTCATCATCATCATTAAGAGAATGAGGGGAAAATGTCCAAGTGACTTGTGGTCAGTACTTATTGTTGTCATGCTAAACGAGATGGTTTTTTTTGTTCATAAACATTATTACAACTTTTCAATGTTCTCTACCTCAAGCTTACTCATTAATTTCATCATCATCATCATCATAAGTCAGTACTCACATTGGACTAGAGTTTCCCTCCTTATCCTCCGCTTGCATCTCCAATCAAATGATTACGATTATCATTTGAAATAGTAAATGAGGTTGAAATTTTATCCACCAAATTTCTTCCTCCCTTAACTGAAAAGCTCATTTAACTAACAGCAGTTCAACTGAAAAGTTTTGTTGACCAATTCACCAAATAAAAAAAAACATGAAGCATAACAAAAAAAATAATCAAGAATTGATATCATAATAAATATAATGACCACTATAAGTCTTGAGGGTGATTATCAAATGGACAACAATGATTATAATTGAAGAGAAAAAGCTAAAAAAGAAGGCAATGAATCTAACTGATTCTTGATTGTCCAAAGGACAGTGGTCAAGTTGTACACCATTAAAAGTGAAGAAAAGCTGAAATTGTCCACGTTTTTTATTTCATTCATTACCGGATATGGATTTTGTTTTTGCTCAACTTCCTACAGGAAATAATGAACAAAAACAGTTTGAATTTTCAAAGAAAAAAACAAAACTTTAGTCACCATTATGATGACCAAAAGCCAACGGTAATAATCACTATGTGAATGGATACATTTTTGCTTGAAATTGTGCTTAATTCGTTGAAATTTCATTAAAAACTTTCTCTTCATGATAGATATTAGTAAGAGATTATAGCATTACTTGACTCTTTTTGGCACTTTATCATCCTGATCATCTTTTTTATCTTTACCAACCTGTCACTTTTTTTCAAGAGTAAAAACTGATGTTGTTGTGTCAATGGTTCCAATTGAACGATCCAACAACATAATATGCATCATCAGCAGATTACACTTACCTGGTTACTCAGGCATGAATTAACTTCCATGAAGTATTGTTGATGATATGAACAAGATGAAGATGATAAACTTTAAATTTTTACTGGAGAAGCAGAAAAAATCAATATCAGAGGTAACTAATTATATTTATAACTATTCATTTATATTATGTATATGAATGAATGTATTATATAAACATTTCCATGTTAATTGTCATAAAAATATTGCGAGTCAACAACAACAAAAATAACAACAGTAAATTCAACCATATCAAGATCATAGATTTACTTCAATAAATTCATTAATTCACTGTTAGTTGTGATATGCAATCGTGTGATAAAAGTAGTCAAATAATTTGGCTCTTCACTGGTATAAAACAATTAGGTTACATTACTATTATCAACCGAATATCCAAAAAAAAACTACTGTTAAGCAAAAGGTTACAAAGGGCAAATCAAAAAGTAATAATGATCAAAATGCTTAACCATAATCAAGCAACTTGATTGACAAGGTTACCTGTCACTCATTGTATCTGGAACCACTTATCATGATAACTTGCTCATAATATATATTAATCATTTTAAACACATTGTATTTAGTTAGGGTAACAATCAACTTGAAATCAATTCTGATAGTCAAGTGAAAACAACAACAACTCAATCTGAATACAATGTTGATAACACTGTTGGTGAAATAAACTGTAACCTTTTTTTACATAATCTTCCTCGTGACTTTTATTATTCCTCTCGCTAAGCTAAATTTACCTTTTCATCATTAATAGTCAATAATCATTTCCAGAATTTGTGTAGTATGTGAATCAGTAAGAGAGAGAGAGAGAGACAGCTTCATTACGATTCAAATTCAACAGTAATACACCAGCAAAAAAACCCATAAAATCATCAAACTGTATCAACAGTAAACTTCATTTCCATCAACATGTAATCATCATTTTATTTTTTTTTTCATTTCGTTCTCAGGTTCCACTCAATTGTTTCTGCTTCTGTGTTTTAGATTTTTTTGTTCAGCATCCTCATGGCGAAATGAAAATCATCAACACCAACATCAAAACCATTAACATAATCTCACTTTGTTTCTTTAACTCAGACTGTCAATCAATTGCCGTACATGTGTAAATATACAAACACAAATTAAACAACTGAAATGAAACTCTTTTATAATATAGTCACAATTAAACTAAGAGCAAAACAATAATCAAAATCAATCAACCTTAATTTACCTCTCGTACTTTATCATAAAGTACATTGTAGGTTAACACTTAATCAACCAATTGATTATTATTCAACTTTACTTGTCAAGCTTAATGAACAAATTGATTACATTGTAATACAAAGTTAATTATTTACTAATAGAGCAAATATATTATGAAATTGAAATGATTGGCAATTTATTTCTGTTTCAATAATTTATCAAAACAAATTAAACTTTCACTCTAAATCAATCAAGTAAACTATTCATCGAAATATTTATCATATTATTGTTACTGTTTTATATTATATTTTAATATATCACGTAAACAATATTGAGAGTGAATTTTATTTATCTAGGTTAAATTTTTGTTTCCACAAAATTATCTAATGCAAAAGATATTACTGCAATATTTTCATTCTGATTAAATTGAATATTAAATAATAATAATGTAAAAACTATTAACTAATAATACAAAATAATAGACATAATGATGTGCAAAGAAAAAGTAGAGAGAGAGAAAGAAAAATCCGTTGGTGGAAATATTCTAAACCCTAAAGGTAAGTAGTGTAACTGAATTTTCTGATAACTTGTTATTTCCTTATGATATTTTGTATAATATGTATAAGAATATTATTCAATTCTTTATCTTACATTCTTTTTTTCTTTATCATCATTATCATTCACATCATCACAATCATTATCAGCATTCTTATTTTGCTATCTGCATCTTCATCATATACGTCTCTCTTTCTCCCTCTCTGTGAAAATTAAGCCTTGAAGGCATCAGAGTATTTTGGTGGATGAGGAAATTATGATTAGAGGGGAGTAAAGAAGAAAGTGGCAAAAGGAAGATTGTGTAATGTGAAAGGGTTTCCATTTCTTTTAAACTCTATCAATTCATCCATTCAACCAGATAATAATATCGTTTACAACTTTTTTTTCTAGAGATAAACATGGATTCTCATCTTTATTTTTCCTTCTTTTCACACCATCATCATAAAATCATATTCAATAGCTTATTTTTGCTCTCTCTTTCTTATCCTTCTCAACATGATTATTATCACCATTCTCTGATTTCTCTGTATTATCTTGATTCTTTAATATCTATTCTTTGTATGATCACCAGTCTCTCTCTCTCTCTCTCTCTCTCTCTCTGTATTCAGATATTTATATTTACAAGAAAAAAGAACTCTCATCATCTTTATCCTTCTTTGATTTCTTTCCTTCTTTTCTATTACAATTTTCATCCCTCATCAACTTTTCAGTTTACATAAACAAGAGGCTATTCTTATTAGCCTTTTACTTGGAAGATTTAAAATTCTATATTGAATCGATTCCATTTCCGGGAACATTTTAAAAAAAGGAAAGATTTTATTTATTTCATGTTATTGCATTTTCTCGGGTATTGCTTTTTAGTTGTTGTAAGTTGCAATACTTTAAGCTGAGATTTAGTAAAAGTTTTTTTCTTAACAAAAAAGTATAAAAGATTAAAAATTCTAAATCAGATTCAGTGAGATCTTATTGAGATATACATGAAGCTGACTCCATTACTTTCGAGGGAATAATTCCAATAGTATAATAATATTAATAATAGATTGAATAAGATTTTATATTTCTTAGTATTAGCGCACCTACTATAATGCATTGGTATTCGCTGCAGATTAAGGATTAAAGCTCACATTTCATTCTGTAAGATAAGGGCGGATTTTATAGTATGATTCAATAAGAATCAAAAATACAAATATATACAAAATTTGTCTTTTCATCGAATTTCCAATAAAGTTCAAACATTTCTTTATAAAATCAAAAACTTTACGGAGCACTTTACTTTCCCAGCATTTTCGACGGCATTAGGAATTAGATTATCATTTATTACTTTAACGTCATCGTTTGAATTCATTGCTGGGGTTATTCTTACTAGAGGTAAAACTCCATTGAAACTGAATGCCCCCCACACCATAAGAGTCCCGCCACCAAAGTTTCTTTTTGAGAAAATTTTTTTATCCTTCCTGATGTCATGCCAATAGCATTTTAATCCATCAGGACCATCCAAATTGAACTATTTTTCATCAGAAAATATTACACTAATCCATTCATTTGACCAGGTCATGTAATTCTGAGCGAACTCTAATCTCTTCACCTTGTGTGCCTCCGTTAGTTTAGGCTTTACATCCATTGCACTGAATTCGAATAGTCCAGATTCCTTAATTACACGATTCACGGTGCGAGATGATACCGTGAGTTGAGTTTCTGCTAAAATTTTAGCACAGGATGAATTTCCATCAGCAACCATCCTCAGAATTCGTCTTTTATCACGTTCATCTAACGAGGGGGGCGACCTGACCGAGGGGAAGAGTCATAATTTTCACCTAATTTGATATAGTTGAACACTACGGTTGAAGAACGATTAATTTTTGAAGCTATTTGACGAATTGAAAGTCCTTCGTTCTTAAGAGCATCAATTTGTCCTCTTTCATAAGCACTTAAGGCTGAAGCACGAGGCATTATGTAACTGCACTAATTAAAAAACTGATCGAAAATTTTTCATGAAAACTTAATGAAAACTTCACCACTGAAAAGAGGGACTAAAACTGGCCTAGAAATGGATTTTTCTCAGAATTTATAGTCTTTTATTCAGTAATTAGTTAATTCTTTCCAAATGTTCTTATACTTTTGTCCTAATGCTAAACACATGATTTAGTTAATTAGCAACTAATCCAAATTTTTTTTCGCCGACAATTGATAATTTGTCTTAAATTTACACTAATTAAGTTAATCCGATTCATATCTGGACAAAGCTGTGATTTTATTCAGAAAAATTGATAAAAACTGACTGTTCTTATACTTATGTCAACCACTGTATTTTGGATTTGAAATAACTTCTCATTTGATAATTGTGACTAAAATTGTAATTAAAGAACCAATTGGCTTATCTTTCTAAACGTGTCAACAAGTTCCTAAGTAAACTTATCTACCTGTCAACTTTTGATGTAACTATCATCCCATTAAAATGAGATATCATAGATACGAAGGAAAAATAAATTCCGGTGAAAAATGAAACAAAGTAATTGATTAAAATCATGATAACTTGACTTTGTATCTATCCAATTAAATGTTTAACCAGAATGATTATGATGATAACTAAACTCAATCTTAAACTTGATGTCAAAATTTGTTGACAGGTAAAAACTTTGATGTTGGAAAAGTTTTGAGCATAATCAAGATATAAACAGATATTAATAATATTAAAGTAGGGAAATAATTTCACCATTCTTATCAATTACCAAATCAGAATAGTTTGAAATACTCACTGGGAGTTGTTGGATATACTTTACTGACGATCATCATGCTAATCATATTTTATCATGAGCTGAAGATGAGCTTTCCAATTATCGCTAACTTGTGTATCTCTTTTTGTATATGTTTACTGATAATCATCAGTAGCTTTTCACTTCAATTTGACAGATTAATGTTTTTTTGATTATTTCATCATGATAATAAATATCAACATTTTCTGGCTGAATTATATTGAACTAATCATGACATATAAATAAATCACAATTACAATCCGAAAAATTTTACGATTCAAGAGGAAATGATGTTGCTACATATAGAGTGAACAATACATTTGTATTTGTGTTTATGTATGTATTTTTACAATATGAATCTTAATCCAAATCAGTTCCATAAATTAATCTAATAATAAGATAACTCAGAAAAGGAAAAGATTAATTCTGATTAATTTTTTATTCATTATAATGGTTCAATATCTTCTCCGTATCATATATTAATTTCAGTAATAACCATAATCATATGGAAAACTAATAAATATAATTAATGATAAGTTATCTTATCTTGAAAGAGAAAAACTAATTAACTATGAATAAATGTAAATATTAAATTGTATTAACTATTATCATACAATAGAAGATAATAATTATCATGAGTTAAGTTTAAACGGAAACTTTATTATGCTCTTGTATTAGTAATAGTTAAAGATGATGGTTGAAGGAGGAAGATATATAGATGGGGATGAAGACGAGGATGAAGATGATGATTATGATGAAGGAAGAATATGTGTTTCCATGGAAGGATGAAAAAAAAGAGATGAAATTAAAAAAGGGGTTTGATAGGATATATCATATTCACCATGATTTATGAAATCAAGTTTTCTCTTAGTTGATGTTCATTCACTTAGATTCTTGCTGAGATTTTATCTCATCTCATCTAATTTTTACTCTTTCCTGTCAATCTTATTTTCACTCTCTCATTCTCTCTGTCTTCTTCTTCTTCTTCTTCTTCTGATCTCTTTCAATCTTTTCTTCTTCCTTCTCTTCCCATTTTACTTTTGGACCTTTTCGAACTTATATCTTTCTATTACTATTATTTTATTCCTCTGACAAGATACCGCCTGGAAACAATTCACTGCTTTTTTCATTTCGATTTCATCTTCTTACAATTACTTCGAGTTCTTATGTTTACTCCAATAGAAATAGCTTCATCTTCCCAGTGTTTCCGTAGATTGCATTTTTTTCTCATCTTTTCTTTAAGTAGTTAAGATAATTTATCGTTTGATTTAATGTAAATAGTTTCGAATCTTTTTTTGGAGAAAACCGTTTGGTTGATTACTGGTAGAAAATTCCATCAACATTTTACTATTCTGATTCTCTATAACCTTCTATTCGAAATTGGTCAGTTTGGAATGTTAATAAATAATCTAACTATTTCGTATCTCTTTCTTTATTTACTTCTGTATTTCTCAATAAGAGAATTCTCTTCATATCAATAGTTTCCCAGAAGATGGCGTTTTGATGTCCATGGTGGATTATGGTGATTTCATTTCTTCATTTCAGCAACTTTTACCTACCGATGGCTCACTTTTACTTTTACGGCATTGGAATTGCTTCTAGAATTGAGAATGACCTTTTACAACTTATATATATGAACACTATTAACACTAAGTAATAGAGGCAATTGCTGATCAATTGGCGAAATAAATTAACACTAAAATTTGCCAATAACTCTCAAGCTGATGATTATCTGGATTGTTAAATCAACTGAGAATGTCTTTGAGAATGGTAAATGGAAAAAAAGTTTTCAATGAAAAATGAAGAGAGAAAAATTTGAGAAATCGAAATAAGAAAATGGATTAGGTCACGAAGAAACAATAATTCAAAAAGTATATTATAAACTTATAGCATCTTTAGAGGGGAGGCTCGTGATGAGGATGATTATGATGACGATGTAAAAAATTACAGAATTGAAAGAAAAAAAGAGAAGAAGAAAAGAAAAAATATCATCAAGTTGATTGATATCACAATTTTCACCATTGAAGATTCTGCTAAATTTTGAAACATTATTTCCTTTCGGTGCGAATCTCTACCCCAGTCTTCTTTTCTCTCTCTCTCTCTATCTCTCTCTCTCTCTCTCTCTCTTCCTCTTCATCATAACCCTCATGCAACTTTCCAAATTCTAAGTGTATGTGTGTGTGAATCTATCAGCCGACAAACAGCATTACAAGGAAAATAACATGAAAAAACATGAGAAACTTTGTCAAAATCAAAACAATTGGCAAGATTTTACTCTTGAATCATTCTCTCGCTATTTATCAACCTTTTTTTTACAATTGAGCAAACTATTCAACCATAGAACTGAATTTATATATTGTATGGTACACAGAATCTTCAACCTTGTCATGAGATGGCAACCAATGGCAATCTCAATCCAGCAAAAATTATAACCCAGAGCATCGGAAGTTGCATCAGAAATCACCGACAGAACTGAAACAATGTTTCCAAGTGAAAGCAAAAAGCAATTTTGATGCGATTTTTCACCAGAACTTTTTCTCTACTTTGATTTTTCCATATTCTTCTCCTTCGCTACCAACTCTGTTTCTCCTTCTTTTGCATTCTATTATCCATGGAACCCGAATGAAATGAAATATTCGAAATAAAAATGCGGTAAAGGGCGTACTAATTTTAAGTTGTTTTTCAGATAAAATGATCACCAGAAATATCACAGAAAAGATAATTAATCCTGGTACATTTTATATACTAGTACTTAGTACTTGGCGGTGAATCAATTAGATGATAATGAGAGGAGGATGATGGAGAAGAAAAAATTAATGAGTCAAGGTAATAATAGTAACATGTAATGATTGATAATTAGCATGTTAAAGGTAAAAAGGTATAAAAATAATGATACAAAATAACGAGAAAACAAAACTGTAATAGTATATGTATGCTAGAATTTTGGTATCAAGAGAAAACAAAACATGTCAGCACGTACTTTTTCAATCAGATCGATTCTTCGTACCCTTATGGTTAATGTATCATGTCTCACCACCCACTCTATTCATTGCCCACCTTTTGCTATTGATTTAGCTCTTTTTCTTTTTCTTCTTTGGTTACACTTTATTTCCACTACCATGAATATATCTAAATGTATCTTGAGAATCTATGAGATTGCCTTTTACTTTCTAATATAACATTTGATGAATGTGAAACTTTTTTGCCATCTCTTGTGAAGAAATGAATTAATTCAATAGCAAAAGAGATTGAATCACATAGAAGACAGTAAAGAAAAAAAATTACTTTTAAAGTGTATCTCAAATGGAAGATCTCGAGTGTGTATTTGTGTGTTGAAGATGAATGAGGATAAATTGGAAATGGTGAGAAGATGTTGAAAGAAAGAAAGAAAGAGAGAGAGAGAGAGAGAGAGAGAGAGAGAGAGAGAGAGAGAGAGAGAGAAACAATTCATCGAATACAACGATGGATTTAGCTGATGAGTATGGGAAATAATTAACCTGATTTCAATAGCATGAAGATTCATTGAAGTTGATTCACTGATGACCCTTGTGAAAGATTGAATCAAGCAGAAAGGGTTAAATGCTTTGGGAGGGTTAAGGGCAGAGGAGGAAAAATTAGTTTATTTTAAAAAGCATTTTATCCCAATAAAGTTCACCACCTCATCTATTACATTTTCATCATCCTCGTCATTTCATTTTGTCATCATTTTTATCTTTTACTGTTCAAGTGTATGAGGATGATGGAAATGAACTTTGTTTTTTGTTACTTTCGACTTGAAATCATATGAGGATAATTGATTCAAAATTTTAAACTGTCCATAAGGATATTTCTTGATTGAATGAAGCAAAACAAATAAAGTAAACACGATCAACATTCTAATCTGAATAACACATATAATTTCAGGGCAATTTTTTTGTATCAATTTATCTAAATTGAAACTTTTCACTTATCTTTTTTCCTCAGCGATTGAAAAGTTTACAGTTTCCCACTTATCTGTTTTCATTATACTTTTACCATTGAAAATCCTCTTCATTATCGCAATCATTATCAGCATATTCATTCATTGGAAGATGAATGAGATTCTTGGTGCAAAGATGAGGATGATCAATAGTGTCCTATTTTTCTCCACCATTACAAAGTATTTCCACCTCGATCAACTTAATGCTAATCAAGCTTTTCTTCTTCCTATTATATAAATATAATCATCCCATTAATTGATTGAAAAATTTGCCGAAAATTGCAAAAGATATTGGGACATGTAGCAACTTTTCAATGGTCATCCATCAGAATCATCAGAATCATCATCATGGTGCTTGATAAGTTTCCTCTCTCACTCTGTTTTCTCTCTGTTCAATTCATTATCTTCCACTTTCAAGCTCATTCAGTGTATATAGATATTCATTTATCAATTTCATCACCAATCACTCTTCAGGGTGATTTACTATTCACTATAAAGGCAAATTTTTCTTCCTCTTACTAAAAGGAAACGGAAACCACTAGTTTTCACATGCAAAATATTGATAATTGTTACTTTCTCAGTGGAAATTTGTTTGCAATGTAACTTCGGTCGAAAGTATAATAGCTTGTATAAGATTTCCGATGCTAGAAAATCAATCATTATGTAAAAATAGTGGAACATTTTTCCCGGAAATTCTGGTTAACCTCGCCAATGGTCAACCATTAGCCCTTCAGTTTTAGTATCATTTGTCTTTGTCAAATTAATTGACTTTATTGTCATATCCAAAGTCCATTGGTAATGATCATGTAATAACAAAATATAAATCTAAGCATCCATTCAATTACTTGAATGTTATTATTTTTATTGTTATAATCATTATCGTCATCATCAGTCTGTATTGATGATGATATTGATAATGATAATAATAACAATCATTTATTATCAATTTACACTTTTCACCAGATCCCAAAAGTTATTCAAGTTAATTGTTTGAATATAAATCCTTGAATATGATTACATTCACAAGTACAAGTATATTTAGTTTCCATTATTCATCATAATGTTACATCATGATAATGATGAAGATTCACTGGTAAAAATGTTTGCGCTATCTATTCCTATCTATCTATCCATCTAGAATTGTTACTATTAGGTAGCAACTGGACATTGATATACTACAATTGATGACAATGAATACCCATGGTCAAGAGATTTTCCCTACACATCAAGAATAAAAAAATCGAGAATTGTTTTCTCGGATATTCTCTATTTTTCCTATTCTTACAAAGTTAAAGTGAAAAAATAGAAAAAATTGAACAATGGCCATAGAATGATGACCATGATAACGATGATTGTGTCACATTTATCACATTTAATTAACAATCGTCAACAATTTTTGATGAACAAAAAGTATAACATCATCTCTTTTTTTCACTTTCGTGTTAAAATAAGAGATTACATCAATTCGAGGTCTATTAAACTTGAAAAGGTGATCATGTACAATCACAAGCAATAATCTTCTCATCGTGATAATGTCCATTACCAAAATGACCATCATACAAGTAACAGTAACTTAAAATTGATTCATTTGTTTGATGGGCAAGTTGATATTGGCAAGGTCAAAATAGACACATAGACACACCACACCAACAAAGACCTCCAGGCTGAGAAGGTCAATCGAATGGTCTATGATCTAAAATTAATGAACTGGTCAAGCGATGAAATTATTTCTCATCATCTTCTTCAGCTTTTCACCAAATTCATCTCGCTTTACCTAATATGAAGCTCGCCTGATGATGATAACCATTTTTTTCTCATTCGGGCCCATAACAAAGATGAAGAACAAAAGGAGAGAAGAAGAAGATATCAAAGTCATCATCATCTTCTTTTAAGTGTTATATCTTCTTTCTTTTCCCCTTTCTTTCTTCTTTTAGGTCATTTCTCCATCATCATCATCTTAATCATCCTTCATTTTCATCCATAACTGCATCTTTCTTGGTTAAGCTTTAGTTCATCTCGATTTGTTTTCTTCATCATCATCATCATCTTTTCTTTGTGCGATTGTTTGATTAATAGCACCATTAATCGTGATTTAGGATGTCCACTCAACAATTTCTTTCTTTCTCTCTTTTTCGAGCTTTCTTTTTTTCTCGTTCTCCTCTCTCTCCCTCTCTCATCCAGAGATTGTACCAGTCATTCAAAAGGAAAGAAACTCTTTCTGCTCATCCTATTGTACAAAAGAAACTCTCACATCTATTAATACAAATATTAGAAGACACAAGTTACTATTTCATTTTTACTTCTTTCATCTTTGATCATATTAATCACTATGCAGGGAGGATGGAGAGAGTATGAGAAACAGAGAGATAAGTATATGAATCAATTTACTTTCTTAATTCCGTTCATACTAAATACTGAATTCCATCAATCCTTAATTCTGATAATTGTAATTCTGATTCTGAGGTTTTCCTTTGATTTTTTTTCTCATCCATTTTTTTTGTTTTAGTATCTGTATGTATCCTTCATGGTGAATGTCCATTCTCGGTTATATATGATATTCATTTATTTCTATTATTATTACAATCAACTTGATCATCGTTATATCAACGATTGCATCTTTATCATGTTAGTTAATAAATAATTTTTATCTTCAAAATAAATTAATCTATAATCAACTCATCATTAATAAAATTCATTCAGTATCAGTTTCTGTAATCTTTGTTATCTAAATAATATTAATATGGATACTCGGAATTGACCATCATAAGCAAGCATTAGTATAAATAGCTGAACTAATTGTTGTTTAATAATTTTTCTTTTTTTCATTAATACCAGTATAATAATTAATGAAGATAAATATATAAACCATGAGGCTCATAATTGTCATAATTTTTCCGGTTACATGAAGAGCCTACAATGATTTGGTTTTAAATACTATTCTTTGATGAGAATCTTTGATTCTATGATAAATTTCAAAGCCTAAGGTTTTCTACTGTTCTTTTGGATTTAATTGGAATCAATTCTCAGTGGATGTTTATAAGTCATTGAACATTTTTATTATTAGTAGTTATTGAACTTTATGGTTTTATGAATTAATATGAAAACACGATAATCAGATTATTCTGTTGACTGTGATTAACTTCACAAATCAATTTGATAGCATTAATCAATTTATGTCCATCCTGTTCCTTTGTGTTCATTATCTTATCTTATTCACAAATGATGAATTGTTTATTCATTTGGAATATATCTTGCAAAATAAATATATATTTCTTACATGATAATGATTTATTATCGTAATAATATAAATTGTCCGAATCTCTAAACTCATTGACTTTGGTTGTGGATCTAAAAACAAATGAGATAATTTGTTCATCTCTTGTCATTTACTTTGTTATCCTCATTTCTAATCATCATGTTTGCTTATCTCATTCACCCCACCCTCTTGAATATGATGAATAATCATCTTATTTTATGCACATTAATATTATGAGTAATAACATTATGATTAGAGTTGAAAATGTTTGTCCAAATATGAAAGTCATTCATAATTCATGTTGACAGGGGGGATTGATTGATGAGGATAAACAGGTAAAGGTGGAGATAGATGCAGGCTCTTATTGAAAAAAATGTTGATCAACGAAAATGATAACTCTGTATATTAAAAAAAGAAACAAAAGATTGACAAGATTGTTAAAACTGAACTGAGCTTATAAGAATCATGATGTAAAGTGAATATTCCAATAATTTAATCTTGCATCTTTTCAATTGTATAAACGAGCAAGAAATTAATTAGGGTGTTAACTTGTTAAAAAAGAATGATAAACTTATAAGACGAATCATGTTAATCATGATCACTTTACGATGACGATGATATGAAAAATTTTCAAAAAATAATTTGACTAGATAAACTAATTGAAAGGCAAGCTTTATACAGGGTATTTCACCAACAAGTTTTTCATGAATAACTTTTTTGTTTTTGAGTGTTCAGACCCCAGACTCAAGTTATGGTAGTTTAGGCCATACTGAATTGTCATATCAAAATATCAAGGTCATCCCGGTCATTTTGATAGGATACGTTTTCAAGGTCATTTGATGGTCACAATCTGATCTAATAGCAATAATGAGGCTCCGTCTGGACATTTTTAGTTGTTGATATATAGCGTGTTTGAGGCAGAATCCTTTTCATCCAATTTTCATAAATTTGCTCGTGACAAAGAGCATAAGAGTCGTGCAATCTTTGTGATTTAGGTACATGTTGATTTTTTAATCCGAATTCTTTTCTTTCGCTTTTTTACTTCCATGATACCTTTATCATATCGGTTTTTGACTTTTTGATGGAAATTACATTTGATTAGAAGATTGCATTTTGAGCTTATTATTAAGGTAACAAAGATATGCATCAAACCAATCGATAAAAAGAACCACGGGGAGAAATACTTATGTTTTGCATATAACATCATTGATGGACTTGACTGAAATTCATGTTTCGACGAAAGCAAGCGTAAATGATGAAAAAGATACAAATATCACTGCAGAAAGCGTCTGACTATTATGCGATTTAACATAACAGGATATTTCCTGATTGCCCCAGGCAATTGTATGTAGAAAAAAATATTAGATCAACTTATGTTGAACTCTCTGCTGCAGTTAGCTACAAAAACTCCTCGTCACTGAAACAGCTGTTGCTGAAACATTAGACAAAGACAAATTCTGTTCATAATCCTCATTCTTAAGTTATCTGCTCTTGCCTCAGTTAAAAGTAATTCTATGATGATAACTCGAACCTCTTTGACCTCGAAAGTCTTCGGAGTAACAAATCGTTCGCGATTAATGGCATCAGAGCCTCGACGTAGATTATTCCTTTGTTTTGTAGCAAATAATTCGACTTTCTCTGTTGGTGGTACACATCATTGCGGTGAGGACTTAATGTTTTGGTGGATGTTGCAGACGTCGTACATGATGTACTGTTTGATTCTATGAACAGATCCGATTTAGTAATTGAACAATTACATGAACGAGTTAACTTATGTTATAACTTTTGATAAAACTTTTCGATTCTTGAGATAAATTTTATTATTTAAACAATTGTCATTTTTCTCACTATCTTTTCACTAGCTTTTTACATACATTGAGACAAATAGGAAGAGCCATTTTCGCGGTTTTTTTTGAATCAGCTGGCATATCATAGCATAATTTTTCATCAGAGTATTGTCTACATTAAATTCAACACGATTACTTAAAAAACAAGTTGGCTACATTTTTGGCGAAAGATGTTAAGATTTATTTAGATGGACAATTGAACAATAGATGACAAATATTGATTGATAACGATTTATACATTAATTTTTTTCACAATTTTCTGAGCAAAAATTGACAAGATATTGATGAGATAGTGCTTCCAATTCAGATCTTTTAGCGTCTAATAAATCTTGGAATGACTTGTCTTTATTTTCGAAATTCCTGTAGATACTTACCTCAGTTTCAAAAAATAAAACTCCAACTGGCGCGTGGTCTGATTCATCCATATCGAATTCAAAATTTTCCGACACAACAATGTTGGATGATGTCGCCAAGTAATCATATACATGACATTTCCCGGAGGGCGAAACATAAGTGTGGTTAGTCCGGATTGGCCTTATACCTGTCTTTTTTAGAATATAAAATAGCCGCATGTTCACAATATTCCTGTTGTCACCTCCATAATAAATGTTGTCGATGTTGAGATCACCGCTCAAGACTACTGTATCGACAGGTTGATGTTCCTTGTTGTCGGCATCCAAACCACCAGACAGCAAACGTTCAATTATTGTGTAGACTGTAGTTAAAACTGCAGCCTTAGCGGACTTTGTTGGTTCGGTGGTGTGAATGTTTATTGCTCCTATGGTCGTAGTTTTAGCTTGGTTGATTATTTAGCAAACATTCACCAGAATATCTCTTCGGCCACATTGGAACTGCGATATAAGATTGGACTCTTTCTTCGCAAAAATAGTCAACAAATCTCGCTGAATCCTAAGGTAAAGAAAATTACGGCGACCATATTTTTTCTCAACTCGATTGTAAACTTGTCCTGTCGTACCACTGAGTTGATTAGCTTGAGACAATGGCAATTCTTGAAAAAACATCAGTATTTGATGTTTTTGCAAAAGGTGATTCGATAGGAGAAGAAGATCGAAATGATTCTGAGGATGATTCTGGTCTCACTACATCCACTTCCTTGCTTAACAATTTTTGTGAAGGTGATCTGTCAGTGTCGTGAGTGAAACCTGAATAGATAAAAAATGAGTACTAATTAATTTCAATTGTTGAATCACAGAGCCGCAAAGACGAGAGCCAGAGACGAAAATGATACTTACTTATGGAAAAACGATCACTTTTGCATGAAAATTGCAACATTTTTACTAGATGAAAGAATAACAATTTAACAAAAATTAAATAAACAATATCAATAAACAAGGACAAATTATCTGGATCTGAGATCTAGATTATCGGATCTCAGTCCTTACCTATTGCGCGATTTTTGATTAATTGCTCACTATCTTATCACTACTTTTGCCAAAACTGTAGCCAGAAAGATATTAACTTTATTTTTAAGTAATTATTGTAAGAAATACAAATTCAGAAAGGTAAGATAAATGCAAATAATTGATAATACAGTCCTCGGCAAAAGTTTAAGGAGAACAATCAATTGATTGTAATTAGAGTTCTGAATGTGATTAAGTCAAAATTTTTTCAAAAAATTAAAAGTCGCAATCGATAGTATGAATAATTAAAAACAAACAAATAAATTAGGTAGATGGACATAAATTAATTAACTAATTATTTTAATTACATTGAATCAAACTCGTCAAAAGTTTAGAGACAATTAAGTTAATTGTTGTTAAGTTATTCAATAATCAATTGAACCTCCTCGAGCTTGAATAACCTTGACCATACGGTTTTTAATCGATGAAATCAAACTTTCTATGAGCTCTAATGTGACCTCAGACTACTTTTTTATTATTTCCGCTTTCAAATCGGTAATTGAATTGTATTGACAGCCATTTTCCTAAACTTTTCTAGTTAACCAGCCCCAGAGGTTTTCAATAGGGTTAAGGTCCGGGGATAAGGCTGGCCAAGCAAAAGTTTTTACAACATTGGCCTCAAGCCACGATTTCGTTGCGTTCGAACGATATATCGGTGCGGGCATCTTGCATAAAAAGGTAGTCGCCGTTTGTAATTAACGGTGCAACTGGTAAAAGATATTCGGCGAGAATATCTTGATAATCTGTAGAGGTCATTTTTGGCTTAAAAAAGCAATATCGGTCGTTTCGTTCAACGAAAACCCAGCCCAAACTATTACCCCTCCACCTCCCGAATGTCATTTAGAAAAAACTGACTTTTCTTTTCTGAGATCATACCAAAAGCATCTTAGTCCATTAGGTCCATCAAGTTTACATTTTTTCTCGTCAGAAAATATTATCGAGTCCCAATGAGATCGAGGAACGGAAACCATTTTCAATGCAAATTCTAGTCGCTTTTTCTTATGATCAGCTGAAAGAATCGGCTTCGATTTATGTTTAGTAAATTTTATATTTGGGTCACTTTTTAGCCTTCTATTTATTGTCGAAATACTAATGTTTGGATCCAATTCTTTTTTATATGAGAACAACTTTTTTTATCTTTTGAGGCCAAATTTACGATCGCTCGATCATCTCTTTGTGTAGTTACCTTTGGCCTTCCCGTTCTCTTTTTCTTTCCATGAGTTTCTGGACTTTTTAAATAAGCAGAAATGACCTGACGCGATCTTCGAATCGATTCTGCGATTTTTGTTTGAGACAATTCAGGATGTAATCGAGCTAAAAGGTCAATTTGGTCTCTTTCGGAATCTGTCAATTGTTTGGCCTTAGGCATCTCTCTGGATCAGCTATCACAACAGAAAACTAGTCAAATTTAGTAACACAAACTGAATCAACAATTAGAAACTCTAATTAGACCCTTACCTTCACAATTAGTCCCAATTAAGCGCTTGTCTTTAAACTTTTGACAAAAAAACTCAATGTAAATTTTTACTCGGAAACTGGATTAACTAATCACTAATCAAATTAGACTAAATTATTATGTTTTTTTATTGTTTACAATTAACATGCCTTTGAGACCTAATCCCTAACAATTAATTCCCGATTGACAACCATAAATGGCGAGAAATTAGTTAAAATTAAAATTAAGTAATGAAGTCATTGATTTATGGTTTTCGGTAAGTACGGTATTATTCAGCTAACAACGCAATCAACTCCTCTGTGATGCATTCCGAAGTGTAATGGCGTTTAAGGTTGGTCATCGATTTAAACGCCCCATTGCAACCAGAACACACTAAACTGAAGTTGGTTTTTTGAATATGGGCCACGACTTCGTCACGATCCTTTGATTTCAATTCTTTATTGCAGATACATCTTTAGAATTGGCAAAAGAAATTTCCGTCGTCATCTCGAGAGACCTGAGTGGAGCATTTTCGCTTCAAAGTCGTTATATTTATCGAATTCATGCTTCGGACATTGATTATTTGAAATTTTTTCTTTCTTTCGAGCCAGATGTAGTTGAGGTCGTCAGCACTGTGAATTAAAAAAATAGAGTAATTAATTGGCAAGATTCTTCAGCTACAGTTTTGCAACTTACGTTGCAATTGGTTGACCATCATCGGCATACCTTCCCTCATGCTTATTGAGAAGCCCGAAAATATAAGCGAAAGAGCTGATGACAAGGTCGGTAGATAATGAAAATGAATGATTGTCCGCGAGTATTTCATCGACGCTATTAAAGTTCGTCAATAAGTTATCTGCTTGTGCACGAGCAAGAGCTGATGATAAGAAGATTTTCAGATCACCTTGTTCATCCTGTTCATCGTCTCGATCTGATCGTTTCCTTTTTGAGTTTTTCTTTGTTTTTCAGGCACGGATTCATCACCACTTGAAAAATAACTGAATGTCACCTTCAACTTCCAACTTCAACTGAAATTGTCAAATGCTTAATCAATTAGTTCGTTTTTGCCAACTTCCCAACTTGCCATCCAACTATCAAATGTCACGAATTAGCAACTTTGTATTTCATTTTTAGTATAAAAGCGAAATTGCATCCATGTCAACACAGTTCATTCTGAGGGGTTTAACTTTAGTCATTAAGACGTTTAACATATACCAGAATTGAATACAACTAACTTATGAAATATTAAGTTTAATCATATCATGTTTTCATTTTGGAGGTTCCATCGAGAGTCCGGTTAATAACTATTAGTGTAAAACTCCATCTTAAAATTAAGATTGTGAAAAATACAACAATTAAATACAACGATGAAATCAACAGAAATACCAAATTTACATCTTTGAGAAAACCAATCTCTTTTTTATGCTCATCCAAGTGTAAAAGATGGTCCTCAGGTAAATCACTAAAATCCATTACATGTTTGACCTTGAACATATCCTCATTCAAATCATCAGATTTTAATTCAATTAGCAAAGAATTTATAAAGTGAAGATGTAAATGGGTCCTTAGCTTGTTGACGTTTAGTTGTACAGAGATCAACATAATCTTGAAGCCAGTTTTGAGATGCGAACTTGAGAATCTGATGCATTTTGGTAACTTTCAATCCCTTATCTATGTAAAAATTGAGCTTAGGACCAAAAACAACATATTTTTCTCTCTTGAGAAATGTCTCTACCAACTTCTCACTGGATACCGATCGATGACCTTTATCTTGTAATTTGTCAATTCGTTTTCGATTCGTTTTGCATATGGACGCAACATATTATTTTCAATTTTGAGTTTATGAGGAGCTAGAGGATAGTCATCATGTTCATCATGCCCGATCATTTCGATTGATGAAATATACTCTTAAGGTAAAGTTGCTTTTTTCAAAACTTCCGATAAATCCACGTTAGGCCATTCTTGTCTCAGGAAAAGAAGTTTATAATCAATTGATAAATTACTGCTCAGAGTGTCAAGGCTCACTGGTAAAAAAGCCGATGAATCAAGAAAAGCGAATCTACCAATAAAAAACCAATATACTTTTCAAGAGATGATGGGATTATAGTAATCTACTAATAAAAATATTTTCAACAATATTTTTAATAATAATATGAACATCAAAAATTTTGAGGTTGTGAAAAAAAACCGGGGTAAGACTCTAGAATAGCCCCACCCTCCGATCTTCTCCAAACTTTTTCTAAGTATAGGTCTCTATATGAGTGTCATACATGTGCATGGATTTTGTGCGGAAACTTTTAGTTCAGAAGATACAGCTAGCTAAAAGTCGATTTTTGCATAGAGGCTTATGGAGTAATAGGAAGTTTCATAGAATCATAAAGGATGACGCTGGAGAAATAATTTTTCTAGCAAATATATTTGATATTGCCAGCACTATATAGACTAAATTATGGACCTCTAGCTGCATTGGATCAGTACAATATCTGGCTTCAAAGTTGGATTTTCAAAGAAATCAGATGTAACCAATGAACCATACATCGGATTCTTGTAATATTTAGTGCAGATGATTGTCAAGGTCAAATATAGTAGTCAAGGTCATTTCAAGGTTAAAGTAATAATTTTACTTTTTGACTGTTTTCAAATGGTTCGCATCGACCACGCCCATTTAGGGGTGGGGAGGGGTCAAAAAATTTTCATTTTCCTTCGCGAGCATCTTGTCTAAGCGTAATTCAGTTCTACTTCACCACATGAACTTAATAGATAATTTCAAAGCTAACATTCATTCGTACATGTAATGAGTGGACAAAAGTTTTGCATTGGGAAGTGAAATTCCCATTAGAATTGAGCCAAAACAGTCAAAAAGTAAAATTATTACTTTAACCTTGAAATGACCTTGACTACTATATTTGACCTTGACAATCATCTGCACTAAATATTACAAGAATCCGATGTATGGTTCATTGGTTACATCTGATTTCTTTGAAAATCCAACTTTGAAGCCAGATATTGTACTGATCCAATGCAGCTAGAGGTCCATAATTTAGTCTATATAGTGCTGGCAATATCAAATATATTTGCTAGAAAAATTATTTCTCCAGCGTCATCCTTTATGATTCTATGAAACTTCCTATTACTCCATAAGCCTCTATGCAAAAATCGACTTTTAGCTAGCTGTATCTTCTGAACTAAAAGTTTCCGCACAAAATCCATGCACATGTATGACACTCATATAGAGACCTATACTTAGAAAAAGTTTGGAGAAGATCGGAGGGTGGGGCTATTCTAGATTATAGCCAAAACCGGAATTCGAGAAGGTAATGCTCGCTTAAGATTACAGTCAATGAGCAGCACCTCTGTAAACTCCAGTTAGATGACAGTGATCTCGAACCTTTGTTTGTTGATATAAATAATCATTACAGATAATACAGTAGTTTGAAGTTTGAAAATCATTTTCATCCTCGGGTGACATGTTCAATGGTTTTCTTTCAAAACATTATCGAGTGGGTCCGCTAGATCACGAATCTCACGTAGAAAATCACCAACTATATCTATCCCATGGGAAAAGTTTTTGAAAAGTATATCAACAAAAGTACAACAACATAAACATAACTACATGGCTCATTTTTGAATGGTTTTGTTGGATCATCAGTAGGTATTGAAAAGCACTCAATATCAGCGTATATGACAAAAGGATGTTTTCTTCCTTTTTATGTGATTTTTTCATTATAAATGATGGAAATCCTGATCTTTTGGCATGATTATTCTTTGTGGTTCATATTGGTTACAATCAACAATATGATTTATAAGTTTTTCTTGACGAAAACCGATCAAACATCTTTGACAATGATGTCTTTGATAAGCTTTTTTAGAAGATAAAAGACGTTGAAATGATGATATTGGATAGTATTGTTCATCTTTTAAAATAGTGAAACATGATTAACTTTTTCAAATTGATCAAATTGTTTGAGGTCAACAATGCCTCGACAGAATAAAAATCATAAAGATTGATGCATAGATCATAACTTCTGATTCTCTGTGGATTTTTAGAGACAGGATGTGGACAAGCAAGAACTAAAAACATGAAGCAATCCGTATCAGTTTTCAAATCAATTAAACATTTTTTAGATTTTAATTTTGATAGAGAGTATGAGATGAACACCCGCCTTTGTGAGGTCGATAAACTTATCACAATTTAGTATAAGATAATACAAAACTCTTAACTTTAAATATAAACTTAAACTTTAATGTTGTCTAAGGGAAGAGGGAAGTGGGACTGAATAGTTACAATGAATGAATACAATGTATTACAATAATACCGAAGGTGATCATGATCAGTATCATGATCACCTTCTAAAACATTCTAATTATCTACTAATCGATAAAATATCGTGACAATCATTGATGACCATGAATATCATGGTCATCATCATGGTAACGTCTCAGACGACAAACAGCAAACTAATAATCAATAATTTTTGTTACAATTCTATCCAGAATCCACTTCCCTTTTCAGTGAATTGATCACAGATTTCACGCATTTCATTGAAACATTGATTTATCCCATCAGATAAATCATCACCTTGATATAATGGTCTATTTGTAAATCGGAAACTATAGTATCAACTTGCTGACTCGATAATTTACTCAACTGTGTATGTAAATAAATATCTCAAACTACACTTCCAAGTTCATTGCGAAGAGAATTGAGAAGATCTTCAAGTTAATCACCATATTTTCGTTCAACTTCATCAATATCTACTTCACTGATCACGCACTTATAATATTGAATCATTCCATTATAAGCCTGTTTATGAAGAATAAAGTCATTGATGATGTTCTCAGTAGGTGATTGTAGACAAGTTAATAATGATCGTCCTCTACATTTGTGGTTATTTAATCGAGATTGAAGATGAAAACGTTTTTTACATGATGAACATTGTTTACTTTCTTTTTTTGTTTTTTTATTGGTCTCTGAACTGTTGAAATGAAATCCCATTTTTTACAATTATCTATACATGGACAGTTGTGTGAGAGATAGTTTCCTAAATTAATACTTTGATAACTGCAACAAGGACATTTGAAATCTTGAATAATGATTAAAAAAATAGTTTTTGAATTAGCTTTTTTAACATTTCAGCAGATAATGTTACCACTTCTTGGAATACAATTTCTGCCCATGAAACCATTTGTGGACCTTCATGGTCAGCGGGAATTTTTGATGATAGTTTCTCAGCTTAACGTCGACCTTTACAATCCAAACGTTTCATGGTTTTTTTGCTTCTACCGTGATGAGGTATTGCAGCAACATGTTGAGCCAAATTTTTCATGTTATTCATTGGTCTATCGCAATACAGACATTTAAATAATACTGGATGTTGCAAAAGAGTAACTTCTCTGCCCTATTTTCTATCGAAATTCACAATGCTATCGGCATAATGAAATGCTAGCTCATATTTTTCAAGAGCGATAACTTTACCATCATCTTCAAAATAAGAAATTTCATTTTCACTGGGGTACTGAACAAGATGTGCCTTGATTCAACATGCTGCTTTAGTTTTTGTGAAGCAAAGAGATTGATTGGTGTGCTCGATGATGTGCTTGACTCTGATAAATCACGTGAAACAGATGGAGGAAACGATCTTCTGAGCGAGAGGGTCTTGATGTTGATGGAACTGGATCTTATTTTGTAGTTTTAGAAACCTTAGCAACTGAACGGGAAGATCGTGGAGATGGTGGTCTTATTCTCCATTTCGCTGTGCTTTTCTTCACTAAGATAAAGTGATCTTATCTTATCACATCTTATCTTGTTTTATCCTTACGTATCTTTTCAATAAAGTAGGTAGGATCAATGAGAAAGGAAATGAGAGAGTAAAAGAGAAAGAGTAAGAGAGAGAAAAATTCTTACATTAATTTAATTGTTGTTGTTATATTGTTGTTGTTATATTGTTGTTGTTATATTATTGTTGTTATATTGTTGTTGTTATATTGTTGTTGTTATTTGCTATTGTTATTGTTGTTATTGTTGTTATTCGAGTATTTTGCCTTAGAGAGCAAAAACTCAAATGAAGTTTTTCTTTCTTTTCTTTTAAACTTTTATAATTTAATTAAACCTCTCCTTTATTATCATCATTAGTTAGGGTGCATAAATTAAATGAGATTATTTAATTTATGTACCCTAATGCTTGGAGTATAATTAAGATTATTTTGTTTTTCATTTTATCGGGGTCATTTTTATTTAATGATAAAGGAGAGATAAAATCAGGAAAGGGGGAGGGAATAGAGCAGGTGAGGGAAAGAAAGAGAAAGGACAGGTAAAAGAGGGGAAGGGACAAAGTTGGTTTGTGCCAGAGGCGGTGGCTTTGCTCCTACTTATGTTTATTGAAGTTCAATGCAAAAGCCCACGCAGGCTGGATGTATGGTTACGAACGATTCTCTGGTTTGATGAGGAGTTTGCTACATCTTGCATAAAAATGTAATCATCGATCATGTCTTTATCCGACGCGAACGGCGCAAATTTAGTTTTAACAGTTTGTTGTATTCGTCCGATGTTACCGTTGTATCGAAAAAGAAAGCATCGTTAGTACATTTGGCGTTTATTCCCATCCATACACTTTTTGCTTCGGATGAAGAGGCTTTCCGATGACAAAATGTGGCTTCTCTGTTCCTCAGATGCGATAATTTTGTTTATTCACAAATCCCTGTAACCAAAAATGACATTCGTCCGAGAACCAAATTTTATTAACTTCGAGCTTCGAATCATCAATTAAGCTTAGAACATTAGTTGCGAATTCAACCCGCTTTGATTTGGCCTCACTAGTCAACGGTTTATGGACTGAATTCTATACGGTTTCAGAGAAAGTTCCTTGGTCACTATCCAATGAAGGCTCGAATACGGAATTTCCAACTGAGCTGATGCTCGTCAAAGAGAAATCTGAGGATTATTTCGCCTGAATTTTTACACTTGTTCAATGTTTTCTGCCGTTGTTTTAGTCGCAGGATGACCAACATTACCTTGAAGATGAGGAAAAATCCAGCTACTTGATAAAAAGTTATCATAAACACGTTTAATAGTAACTTTACTTGGTTTTACAGATGAATTGAACTGAGCACAATATTTACGTTGACTTTCAGCTAAATTCTTCGTCTCATGGAAACACAGAACGAAAAATTTTTTTTCATCAGTTGAGTATGGAGTATCGGTTATTTCAATAAATTAGAATTGCATGAAGGTGAGAGATGATTTAATGACTGTTAATATCTCATTTTGTGCTTATATAGTGAGCAAAAAACTGGACTAGCTTGACTGAAAAAACTAGTTTCTAACAAATTTTATCGTCTATCCGGAAGATTACCAAATTTTACCTTAAAAGGATTGTCAAGTAGATAACTTTTTCACCTAAAAAAAGTAAATTCAATGACTTTATATTGCTTGATTCATCTAGGTTTCAAATTTCAACTAATTGTGAAAACCAAAAAAAGTATTAACATTTAAACGTGTTCACGTCATCACGTCGTCATGTCGATCACGGTGTAAGTTTATCATGAGGCTAATATATCTACTAAAGGCAAACAATAAGCATTAATCGCGCATGTTAGTGCATGTAAATGAATTTTTTGACTTTAATTGCAAAGAAAAATATCCAACCCGAAAAATGGCCTACAAGCAATAAGGAGTCAAAAGTAGGGATATTTGGTTGCTATGCCCTGTATATATTAAGTCTAAATTGAAAATTTCGTAAAATGGCTTTGTAAGTTGCAAAACTTTTCCGCAATTTTCTCGACAACTATTATCAATACTTATTTTTAACACAAACCACCGTATTTGGTTTTTTATTCTCTTTTGAAAAATCATTCAAAATTTATTAGCTCATGAGACAAAAATCAGTTTTAAATGCAGGTTCTCCTTTAGAGTCCGTGCACGCTAATTTAAATATCATCAAAGTAAGTAAATTTTTACACATCCAGGTTCCAAATAGTGTTTTCACTGATTTGAAGAAATGAAGACGAGTCTTTGGTAGACCAGGAAGATTATTTGAATTTACAACTAAATCATAATCTTTAATTGTTTATGCTCACTAGTCAGGTCAGGGTGTTAGAATAAGATCTTCGGTGACTTTATTATTTTCATAATTTCAATGACCGTGGACAAGAAAATCATATTATTGTAAAAGTTATTATTAGTATAATATACGATGTTTAAGAAGTGATAATTTCATGATAATAATGAACAAGGCAAAATGAATAAGGAAGTCGAATTGGTTAGTAATTGTCCCAAGAGATTTTTCTGATGATGATGATCTCAATGCTTTATATAATAAGATTTTAGTCTGAGTGTAATGATGCTAAGGAATCAAAAGGCCAATACTCAAGCTGAGATGAAGATAAACAAGAAATGATCACCTAAATGCTCCATAAATAAGGTCAGTTGAAGGTCATTAGATGCAAGTAAATTTGCTTATACTATCGGAACCAATTGATGATGATGACTTTCTATTAATGATGTAGAAGAAATAACACAAAAAAGTGTATATATATATTCAGATGATAATATTTATCTTCATTAGATTGATCATCACCAGCATCATCTTGAGAAAACATGTAAGACTAATGAGTTATTTTCTATCTGGATATCTTTTTCTCTTTTAATGATAATCTATTAGAGACAAGATTATAATATCACTATTATGATAAATGATGGGGATTATATTGTTTTTTATTGAATAATCAGAATTTGAAATAGATTGATAATATGATGTAAGATTAATAACTTGTCATCGTCGGTATGGTTGCTAATAGATGGCGTTGGTCTTACGTTAAAAACTTTTTTCAATGTGAACAATTCACTGAGTAAATAAAAGTTTAATTTGAATATTTTCAAATAATCAAAGTGGTAACTATTAATATTATAATGTTGATGCTAATTCATAGTCTCTAGCAAGGTGATGATGGAAACCAAATATCATACCAGGTCAACGTGATTATCCTTGATAATAGTTATTATCTCGTCAATGTGTGTATAAAATTCATACATTTTTCATGTTCTATGAATTACTTGAATAAAGTATTTGAAACCATAAACTGCTTTTTAAATATTATTACATCTATTTTATTGTTATAACTAATACGAGGACAATTGTTGCATGACAATTGCTATTGTTATGTGTAGTCGTGCAATTGTTTAAAAATCAATTTCTTAATTTCAAAAGCTGATTCGAAATTAGCCTAAATAGGTATTTACAAGTGAGAGATGAAAAGTTTAAACAATTAATTTATTATCGTTAATTTTTTTACATCAACTTGTCTATCATTATATTTATTCACTACAATGTGTGTGTGTTTATCTTTGCTTGTGAGTTGACAAGGAAAACATAAAAACTGAATCAAATTGAATTGAAACTCCGCTTGGTTTGACTGTCAAATCATAGGCTTTTACACAACTGATTATGATGGAGGTGGTAGTGATGGTGGTGGTAGATGCTCATTGTTATACAATTATCATGATAATAATGATAAACAATGCAAACCAAACCGAGCTTGTTAAGAAAAAAAACAATAAGCTAATAATCATGATGATAATGAGTCGAGTGATGATAATTTGTATGCATTTGTGCTTGAGGTAACATGAAATTGAATGTATTAGACAAAAAATAACGAGAAATAAAAAGGCCTATTTTGAAATTGCTTTTTTGCATTTGAATTGTAAAATTTAGTCTATTTAATCACCGCTCTCATAATTAAAATCATGGTCATGTACCTTGACACATCCTCCATAATCATCTTCATCCCTCATCATTATCACTACATCATCTTACACCAAGGGAGAGGGAGAGGTAAAGTCTCATTGAGAAAATTTTCGGCGAAAAAGTTTGACAATCAATTGACTATTTGATTGCTGTTTATTGAATACATTATGTGATTAAATTACCATTGCGTGATTTAGATCAACTTCATTTGTACATAATTAACAAGTTTCAAATCATTTATTTTTAATTGTTAACAATTTAACCTTAGCACACACACAAATTGATTAGCTTTTAATCACTTCCCTTTTTTTCAGTCCAATCATTATAATGATACAGTTACAATTGAACGTAACAATTAAGCTTAATACTTATCATAACTTTTTTTCTTCTTATTTTTTACTACCTTGTTGATTATTATAATTAAAGTTAATTCTGTCTCTCAATTTAGCTAAATGATAAATATTCAGTGTGATCAGCATTGTGATTAACTTTGATTTGCTTGAGATAATTTAAACTGTAATTTATCACCAACAAATTTTATTATCATAATCAAGGTAACAACCTTAGGGAAACCCAAAAAAAAGTAATACAACAATTAACAATAATATGATAATAATAATAAGCTAATTGTTTGCAATTTAATTAGTTGTTTAAACTTAAATATATTACTTAAATTGCTACTCAATGGTTGGTAATTATTAATATTTCAAGTTTAACCAAAAATCTTTCTCTCACCATTGATAATATTAATATGTCTGAATCTAATTATCTATGTTTATTATTAAATCCATTGGAAAAGTAAATTAATTGAAATTCATAAAGAAGAATAGAAAAAAAGTTCAATTAATACAATTAATTAAAATTATCTAACAATAATCATCTGATGATAATATTTAGTTTTTCTCTAACTAATTAAAAATATACATTCAACTAAATAATTAAAAGGATTAGATTACAATGTTTAATGATATTTACAAGAATATTATATTTTTCATGTAATCAAATTGGATTGAAAGATGAAAGGGAAAAAAAGTTCATTCATCCAACTGAGTTTTCATCTTCATGATGATTACAAAATGCACTTTCCATCCTTATCCAGTCATAAAATTGATCACCATTTCGGGAAATGATTTAACTTGAGAAAAAGTTATGATTAAATTAATTAACCAATTATAATCAATCTGAATTTAATATTAATGGTGAGAAGATGAAAATTTAATCAGCGAGAGAGATAGAGAGAGAGAGAGAGAGAGAGAGAGAGAGAGAGAGAAGAGAGAGAGAGAGAAAGAGAGAGAGAGAGAGAGAGAGAGTTAATAAGTTTACTCGAGAAATTGAAAGTTATTATTACTATTGGAGTAAAAATTGTGATTACTTTTAATTATCTGAAAGTAATTCAACTGTTAATGATTGAAACATTAAATGGTTAACTGTTTTTGGATGAAAATTTAACTTGATTGTGATTAAAAGTGATTGACTTCAATTGATAATGAAAGTGAAACATTTCAAATGCAAACTTAATCATAATCAAATTTTAATTGCTGCCGTTTACGTTTTTTACTTCAGATAAACTTGCATAATTAATGGAAAGGCAATAAAGTTAATTGCAAATGATTAATATTAATTGGTGATCAGATAATGAGATTGACAAGTGACTTTATGTTTACAAAATTTGTATTGGTTCACATTGGGAAAAAAAGTCTTACAAATAATTCAAAGTGTTTCATTTTGGGTGAATCAAAGGTAAACATTATCGTTGGTGGAAAATGAAATTTTCCTCCCTGGTGCTGATTATTATTAGAATATGAAAGTCTCATCATCCTCATTATTATCCTCTAGACTCTTACTTTCCAAATCATCATCCGCATCATTTTTAAACATTAGCTTAATTAGGCAATGTAAATCTCTAAGGAGGTTGATTAGTAAGTTTTTCAGAGCTCAAGCCTAATTATGTTTACTGAAACTCAACAAGCTTGTCCATCTTCAGCATTATCATCATCACACCAACAAGAACAAGCAAGATAATGAAGAGAGAGAGAGAGAGAGAGAGAGAGAGCATTATCATGAATTACTGAATTCACTTCCATGTCCTTTCATGATTATCTTCCTCATCCAACTCTTAAGCTTAAATCAAATTAACTTGAATAAAAATTGGCTAAATAATTATTTATCACACCTCAATGATGATCCTCTCATCTCTTTCTCTGTCTATTTCTCTTTCTATCACACAAATTTCTTCCTCTTTTTTATCATCCTCATCATCCTAATAGACACTAATAATACATAAATCAATTCAATGTTGCTATTTCCTCATCTTCATCCCAATGACAATGTACATCTCAAGTGACCCTTGCTAATTTGTTTTTTTATTTATATTATATTATCTCATTATTATTATGTTACTTGATATATAATTCAATATACACTCAGTGCGATAGATACAATGTTTTTATTTTCATCATTAACATCATCATCATTATGGGTGAATTTGAAGAGATACAGAGAGAAGGAGAGAGGAAAAAAAGTTCAGCTTGAATTCAGAATCATTATCGTCATTATCTGAATGTGTGATCACAACTTGAGTTCTAATGATTTTCTAGAATTGGTTATCCAATTAAATTGAAAACAATTATCATGAATATATCAGTCTCTGTGTTAATGTGAACACCCAAGGAGGAAAAGAGCCAGAGAGGAAAAGGAAAAGTTCATTAATTTATCCAATTCACCCAATTGAGTGAAATTTAGATACAAACAGATAGACAACATGCACCATCATTTAGATTGGTCTATTTGGAGCCATTCAGATCATCATGAAGCAGACAGAAAAACAAGAAGAGAAAAAAATCAACTCGAAATAAATACTTTGTGAGTTATTAAAAAAAATACAATGAACAAGAAACTACATCATTAATATGAACTGAAACGATGATTCTGACTGTATTACATGGAGACTCAAATGTTTCTATGAAAATTTCATGCAATAGATTTGGATTGAATGAAATGAATTATTGATTTTGTTATGGTGAAAAAAAGGTACAAGTGAGAATGAGAGAAGACCAGAAAATGATGATGATGATGATGATGATGATAGGAAAGAAAAAGAAATGGGATGATCTATGGAAGAGAGGGTGGGGTGAGTGGAATAAAAAAAACGAATAAAATTCTCATCGTTTGCACTTAGAATGCTTAATGAAATTGGGAAGAGAAGGAATCGAAAAATTTGGAATGCAAATCATTTATACGATATCATTCATTCAATTTCATCATTGATTCATGACACACCGAGAGAGAAGTAGGAAGAGAGAGAGAGAGGGTCACATGAAGTGATGAAAGTTGAAAAAAGCCGGTAGATTGATTATGTGATCTCCAATTGATACAAGAGGAGGTGGTGGAGTAGGAAGAGGAGGAGAGATGATTACTTTGCTGACCAACTTGAAGTGGGAGTGATTTTTGGAGTTACCAATGAAAACTAATTTCCATGACAATATAATCAAATCTGATCGATTGGATTAATAAGATAAAATAATAAGATGAATTTTCAAAATTAATCCATTATCACTTCTTATGTAATATTCATGCATGGTGATGGTCAATTTTCATGGATCAATCAATATTTGTCCAAAGATCAGCTTCAAAGTGAAGTTATAACAATGAATAGAAAATGTTAATTGAAACTTGTATCGATACTTTAAAATGTCCAATTCATTTGGTAAATTGTTTCTATTAATTGTTGTGATAACCTTTTCATGGGAATTGAATTCCTTTGAGTTTTACTTGATTAGATGAGAGTCTATTTGAGCTTATTATTGGACAGAATAAGTGAAAATGAAAATTCTCTGGACATTTGAATGAACGATAATTGACAAAACCACCAGAGTATTTTCATCTAATTTTTATTTCTCCTTTTTATCATTCATTTGTATCTCTTTTTTTCTATGTGTCTCCAGTTACTTTTATTCTGAATACATTTGAATATCTATCAACTCACTAGAACTTTTTCTTTTTCTCTTTCTCTCTCTATTTTGTTCAGTAACAGATCAGAATTTAATCGATTGTCAATGGGTTGAGAAAAACAAATTTTCTGCTGGACTTGTCTGGATAATGGTTATTTGAGTATCTTCTTTATCTTCCTAATCTTTATCCTCTTTCTAACACATTTTATTCCTTTTCCATCTAAACTAAATTTTCTAATAGAACTTTTTTTTTCTTCTCCAATTTTCTTTCTGTGCATAATCATTCTTCTTCTTCTTTACTATCATCATAGGCATCTTGTCTCTCTCTCTCTCTCTCTCTCTCTCTCTCTCTCTCTCTCTCTCTCTCTCTCTCTCTCTCTCTCTCCCTTTTATCTCTATTTTCTTTTACTCTCTTGTCTTGAACAAGAAGAATTTAGATGATAATAGAAAAAAAAGCTTCTCACTATTGATAAAATATCTTCCAAGATCATCACTCAACATTCAACGATAAACAGAATCAATAGAATTTTAAATTATCGAACTATTAATGTTATCAGAAAATTATCGATCTTATTCATTTTCGATGCATTTCAATTTTCTTAACTAAACTTTTTTTCAGAACTTTTCTTCCTCGATAGTTTTGTACAAACTCAAGTGGCAAGAAGATAGATCTCTTTATCCATGGTGTTTGCAATGATAATTTAAAATCTATTCTAATATGGATTTCAAATTGATCAGAATGAACTTTTCTCTCTCTCTCTTTCATGTTATTGTGATTTGATTGATATGGGATAGGAATTAAATAATCTACAATCAGAAAATAAGTAAATAACAAGGACTAGGAATCAAAGAGTTGAATGAAATAAATTAAATGAAAAGAAATCATTCATTCTGTTTCTCTGATAAAATAACGAATACAGTTAAACGGACAGTTTAACCTATTAATAGAAATTGAAACTAATCAACTGTCATACTGACGAAGAAGCAGTTCCGAAGTCAATATACACTCTCAAAAATTTTGATGGAAACATTGAACTTTACTTTTATACAGCCAAACGAAATGAGTTTGAAGGTAATTTTTTTATCATTCGTGCAGCAAAGGTGATAACGACAGTTAGATAATCAAGACATTCAAATTTACGTTCAAACACGTTTACGTACATTCAAATTGATAAGATTTTCTTATCGCTTTCGATGCGCAAATGATATAAAATTACCCTCATACTCATTTCATTTGGCTGTATTTTGTTAATGTGTAAGGGAAGGTAAGCTGCTCTCACCCCTAAGTTCACATCATCATCAACAACCAACAAAATCAAAGGTTGATTAAATGTCACCTTAATCAAAAGGGTATAAAATACAAGCTTGTTTAAGACAAGACAGTCAGTTATGTGAACCAGTTGATTTTCATTGTTGTTAAACTAAATCTCTTCAATTAATATAATATATTTATACTTTAAGCTACTTTGTTCTTATTGTGTATTGCTCTACATTAAATTTAATCTTCATTAATTAATCGTTAATTGCTCATTTGTGTTGTGATTTGAGATTGGCCCCACTTTAAAGATTTCGGTAATTGAGTGTTCCTACCAATTCACACTCTTACAAATGGAAAAACCTACAAGTCAAAGGGCGAATAGAAAAGGAGATATACAAATAGAGAGTTTAAGATCACCTCGAACTTTGGTAAGCTCTGAAGAATAAGGAAATGTTTTCCATTAGAAAAGATAAAGAAGAACGTATGAATGAGATAGAAAGTGTGATTCGAAATATTATTGCTGAATGGAAGAGGAAAAAGCTAAATGGGTCGAGATGAGTCCGAGCGTAACAAAAGATGAAGACAAGAAGATGAAAGTTCATTGAGGTAAGAAAACAGATTATCCATGTATATTATTTCAACTAATCTATTATAACAATAATAATATCTACTGATAACTTATAGAATTGGTTTCGTTTGAGAGCTGATGAGGATAAAGAAACTGGAAGATAATGTTAATAGATGAAAATGTATCGTAAGTAATTAAAAGTAAATTGTATTCTCTTGTGGGTGGAAGATAAAAGATAAGGTATGGGTAGAGGAAGATTGAGTGAAATGTTAGCTAGATAAATTCTGCAAGTGATTCATTTTCCTATTGAGCCATTAATTGCCTTACGAAAATTGAGACATCTTTTCAATGATTCAGGAAAAACAGGTGATTCAATAAACACTTAAATGTATATCTGGTCAAATTCTGAGTTGAAAGCATTTTGATTACGACAATGTTAATTTCGTTCATCAAGTTTATCACCATATTAGCTTGGAGAAAATGAAATATTATCAAATTATCAAGATAAAGTTTTTTTTTCTTATGTAAAAAAAATGAAATGAGTTGTGATGTGTAATTTTTTTCCTCATAAAATATTTTGGCTCTTTGGTTGATTCATATGTTTTACTGTTCATCTCGTTATTAAAGGTGATCTCTGAATACGTTATGAGTTTATATCCATTGATTTAATCAGCTTTCAACCTCCACCCTGGGTTAGGATACCAGATAATGTTGGTAAACCGGTCAATGATGAATTACTATTCATCAATCTCGATAAGTACCATGGATAAAATAAAAGTTTGGGTGAAAATTGAAACCATTGAAAACTGGACTGATTTCAATCTGATCATCAATCAGTGACTTTTCAAGATGAAAAGAAAGAAAGAGAGAAGAAGAGAGAGAGAGAGGACGAGAAAGTTCCAATTCACATGATTGTGAAATAACTATCAGAATTTTTGGTAACTCACCGAGAAGAAAAAGTTTTTTATTTTTCTCTTTCAATATTCTATTGATGATATTGCAAATTTTTCTTGTTTTTTTTTCACTTTTATTGTATATAAAAGTTCAGTAAAATATTATTGTTCCAATCATGCTTATCATTCCCATCATGATGATGAAGGATAAGTTAAACTTTTTCATTATTATTTTCCATTCATCTGAGCTTCAGTTTCAATTTTTTCTTTCCTTACCATGATGATGATGATGTTTCATTGTTTATCTAACCTTCAAAATAAAACCAATAGCCAATGGCTATTTTCATTTCTGAGAAAACAATAATGATTATGATGCTAACAAACTATCAGTTAAATCAGGGGAAATTTTCATCCTCAACTAATCAGATAACTTTTTGAAAACTCAAGACTTGCAAGACAAAAATGATGAGGAGTAGAAGAAAACTTTTTCCCTGATCCTAATAATATTTGTATTAATATTATCGGAATTGGAATTAACTTTATGATCATCAACAAATCAAACAAAAGAAAAGCGGATCGGAAAATCTAAATATAAGAAATGTGAATCGCTTCAATAACGAACTTGATAAAAGAATAATTTGATTCTATTGGTAAAAGTAAATTGTGATTGAATCAACTTTTCTCAAAACTCATTCGATAACTATCACGATCATCCTAATAATCTAATGATAAGCAGTGTGAGATTTAACAATTACTAACGATTGATAAATAGTAAATACAATTATCCACAAGTATTATATATATTTCCCTAGAAATATAATGATGATAAATTGCAATCAGTGTAATCATTTTCAATGAATCTCACTGTCCGAGATTAGATTGAATCTATGATGATAAGGAGAGAGAAATTCTGTCAAATGAAATAATTCTGATGAAACTGATAAAGCTAATGATGATATTGATGTTCTTGATGTTCTTGATGATGCTCATGATAATAATAATGAGGAAACATGATGATAACAGGGAGAAAAAAACTACAATCTAATGATACGATATTTGCTTTAATAGCTCTTATGAGAGTCGTAACTTTTTTGTTGTTGTTTCGAGAGAGAAAGAGTGAGAGAGAGAGAAGGAAAAAAATATAGCATTTCCATCATTTCGATCTCATTTGATTGGATGATATTGAATTCAGTTGTTGAGTAACCTAACGATTATATTATTCTTAAAGTATCGATGCTCAAGTAAAAGTGTATCGAAAGTAAATTATCTCAATTGTTGAATGTTCACTAGTTTGACCAATTCAGTTACTTGGAGATTGAAATGAGTCAATTTATTTTTTTCTTAATTTTTTCTCATTTTCTCATTTTCTCATTGATTTTGATTGAAGGGCTCACATGTATTTGCTCAGCATACCCAGTAAAAAAAAGTTCCTAGAAAGAATTGAATCACTTTTTCATTAGGAAACAATCATGAAGAACGATAAAAAAAATTTCGTCACAAGCGAAATTTACTCAAAGTTTAATGTCAGTCTCTCTCCCATATTGTAGTTTCAATCGATTCTGACAATACTCAGAACAGCATCATTTCATTATATTAGTTTATCAGATGAGGAAAAAACCACTTTAGCTTGTTTATGCTTTTTTCTGAAGAAAAGTTCTGATAGTCTTTTCATCACCTCCATGAGTTTATATCATGAAAAGAGATCACATTGTTTAGTGTTTTCTCCTTTGTTTACTTTTGAGGGAATCAAGGGAGAATCGAGCATCCTTAAGAACTTTATTCTGTAATAAGTTAGAAATTTTGATATTATTTACTTTTCGATGCTCATCATTTACAGAATAGCATCAGAAACGTTAACATTATGTATTCAATTCATGGAATCAAGAGAGTAAGAATGAAATTCTGTTTGTAAAAAGTTTTCTCTGCTCAGCTAAAGTTGAATTTTACTCATGAGATGAATTCTGTGAGAATTGAGCCATTTTCTTGACTAGAATTGTCTGATTAACGAAAAAGATGCAAACAAGATGTAGATGACAATTTAAAGTGGACATTTCAAAAGAAGAAGAAAAAGAAAGTGAGAGAGAAAGAGAGAATTCCATCTTTTTTTCTCTTCATCATTTTCTCATCATCGTTTTTTTTATTGTCACCGAAAGTGTGAATATGTGTGTTAATCTAATCTCAAATTCTGCTGGGGGTTTTGATGATGTAATAGAAAAACTTGAAATAGGAAATTCTATCACTTTTCTCATCTTATTTTCTTTCATCTTTATGTGTCATCGTCAGAATATTATTACAGGTATTCTGATGAGATTTGTTGTTGACACTCTCAGGTAATCTACAAACATGCAACTTTATCAACATCAATTCTCATCTCATCACATCCTCATAACCATCACCATCATAGCAACAATGCTGGTAACTTTTTTGTTCCTTCTCCCACTCAATCACTTTTCCCTTGCCCTTCAATACCTTTGTAATACTTTTCGCTCAGTGATGGTCTTCCCTTTACCTCATTAATGATACTGGACATTATCTGTTCGTATGTGTGGTGACTGACCAACTTAGCATTTTTTTTTTCTATCATCATTCCCTCGAGTGAATTCAGGTTGTCTTTTTTTTGGCGAATTTTTCTTATTCTCCTCGTTTGATAATTCACTAAATTTCTATCAAGTTTTTTTCTCTCTCTCTTCTCATTTTTGATTATTCTTTTTGGTCTCTTTTTTTACTCTGTTCAATGTTCTGTTTTTGATGCACCTCCATCACCTTTTGTTTGCACTTTGATTGATGGAAGTTCATCTTGATTGGATGTTAATCTATCGAATGGACAACAATCAAAATTGGACTTGGTTTCTCATCAGAATTTGGCTCATCACCATGAAGAAAATAATGTTGAGCTATTGTCAACAAAAATAATAGTTAAAGATAAACACTGGTCAAAGAAAATGAAGAAAGAAAGAGAGAGAGAGAAAAAAGTTCATTGATGATTCAAATTCCCAAAGGACATGATTTTCATCATCAACATTGAAAGGAAAATCACCCAATCAGTAATCATGATTTAATCGTAAAAGGTCAAATAATCAACCATCAAGAATAAAAACAATCAAATTTCATATGAATTCATCAACATTATACATTCATGATCATTCTGTAAATTGCATACAACAAGAAAGTGATATATTTGAATGAATAAAATTCAGCTCCTTTGAAAGGTGAACACCTTCAATACAGTGGAAATAAAAAACACTCACAAATTATTCAATTGTTATGCAAATATTATTACTACAATCATATCATGTTAATGATCATCATAATCAGAATCACCTAATAAAACCTTTTCTCACAGATCAGTTTTTCTTTTTTCCGTATTTTGAGATTGAACAATTTTCCATTACGAGTTTAGAGAAAAACTGAAAGAATCAGAAAACAAAATAAACTTTCCTCCTCTGCTCATCTTTTTACCTTGATTTCATTCATCGATATCGAGTTAGAATCATCCAGAAAGACCTTGATTCTTGAGTAGTATTATATCAATAATATTATCTGAATATTATCAAGCCATAAATACTTGTACATGGAAATGAAAATATAAAACACTTGAGGTTGAATTTGGAATCCAATGCAAATGGATTGTAATCTGTTCATCAAACATTTTAACATGAATTGCTAAACTTTTAGCATCCACTGGAAATTGCGATGACTTTGCATATGCTTATATTATGATCAATACATCAGCAATCAGAATGAAGATTTCATTGTAGTGACATTGAATTTCTCATGATTTTCATGGTGAATATTTCAAGTAAATCTTCACTAAATATCAGATATATTATACTAAATACCATGAGATTCATCTGACTAACTTATTATTATTATTCTGCTTGAATTTGGAAGATTCTGGTGGAAGAAAAAGTTCATTAGATGAAAATTTCTACACTCAGATCAGCTACTTTATCAACTAAAATGAACAGGGTGAATCTAAATTACAGATTCAATGAAAATGTCAAATATCATTATGGTTATATGAATTTTATCTCTTCAACTATACCATGTATTTTGCATATTATCAGATATTTTTTTGGAACCTCAATCATGTTCATAATGAAGTAAAACTTTAACTCTATGAGCACATGAGATGAGTTTTTGTTTTTGGAAACATTCACATGGAGGCAAAAATTATGCAACAACAAGATAGTAGAAGATGATGATAAATAACTCATTTTCTAACTTTTTCATATATTCTGACATTAAATTATTCCTTTGCCTGTGTAAATAATCAGAATAACTGTCAATCAATGGTATACATCCATTTTAGGAGACCTTATAATAAACTTTATTCTGATATTCATACTTTTATTTTGTCATCATCTTCACCTTGATGTTTTCTTCATCGATAGCATCACATTCAAATGCAATCCTTGAAGGAAAATATCAATTGTTTACAATTAACTCAAGTCAGTGAGTGGGAGAAGCGAGAGAAAGAGAGAGGGAGACTTTAATTGTTAGCATTCAGATCCATGAAAAATTTGCATCTCTCTCTCTCTCTCTGACTCTTTCATGGCAAGTAAAATTGTTAATTAACTTGCTAGTTAATTTAAATTCAAGTTCATGATTTAATCTTTCATCATGTTGATGAATATTATACCAAACAATGATTGTGCAAACATTTCAACTTGATCAGCTTGGTGAATGTGACAACTAACTGTTTACACACACTCATGAATTCATCATGATCCCTTGGATTAAATTTGAAACTTGTAACAAAATGAGAGACTCTACTCAATTACAACATTGTTATCACTTACTGGATATAATAACTTATTGAATTGATAATCCAACTCCAGTATTGATAATTAAAATTCATTTAATCGGATTTTTTGTATTGATGTACAATAATTGTTAAAATCACAGCATAGATTGCGTAAATTTGGCAACTTGCTCTTGCTATTTTTGCCTTGGTCAGCAAGGATGACCATTGGTCACTCTTAATGAGATAATAATGCAGTAAAAGATCAACAATGATGCAGCATCTTTAGTTTTTAGACTATCCTTTAACTCTGATAACCTCAGAATTGTAATGTAATCTAAATCTTTTTATTTTCTCATTAAGATTTGGTTTACTTTTCTCAGAACTTCTTGGAACTCTGAATTCATGGTGTGAGTGCTTCGTCTTTCACTTTGAGAAGATTATCTCTTCTCTCTCTACTAATATTTCTTCACAACAACAAGGCATTAATTTCAAATTAATCTTATCTTAAGTTACCAGTGATTTTCAATCCATCATTAAGACAAAAGGATGATTAATGTGATTGATTGTCAATTATGAGATAGTGGGTGCAAACAGAAAAAAAAACGTCACCAGAATTTGATACAATTGTGATCATGATTTCCTGCAATCAAATGTTAATTATCAAAGATTGAAAATAGTTAAATAGATTTGAAGATAATAACTGGAAGATTTTGATGATGATGCAAAAAATAAAAGATGATAATGATTCTAAAGAGATAGAGAAATGCTAAACGAAAAGACAATAAGATTAGAGTGAGAGAATAAAAAGAGATCAAGATTATCATAGAAAGAAAATGCTGATTGGGATTGGTAAAGCATCTAATCTGTTGAGAGTTTTATCGACAGATGATGATGAAGGAGAAGGGAAGCAAAAATTTGGAACAAGAATAATGGATGATACATCTAACTGGCGGTTCTTATGAAATTGCTTCTTGAAAGATGAACGACGAATCCACGATTGGCCTTTATCCTTACTCATCTTTGGATAAAAAAATTTTTTCTTTTCCTTTTCTTTTTTCCCTTCTTTTTCAGTGTCTATGTGTTTACCTCTATTCTGATGCTATTCCACTGATGATCATCTTCAATCATCATTCCCTATTAGATATTCACACAGGTTCCAAAAGCATCTTGAATATATTGAACTCTTGTAATGATGATCATAATAATATATCTTATACGAAACACACACACAAGCCGGTTGATATAAGTGCTTTTATCGAATCAATCAATCCATGATTTTTTTCCTTCTCTTTCGTTCCCATCATCTCTCTCTCTCTCACTCACTCTCTCACCGACTCTCCTCAACTTTCTCTCTAAGAATCTAATAGCATTCCCAAGATTTTATCCCCATAATTCACCAACATGACTATACTTTATCTCTCATCTTCATCTTTTTTCATCTCTCTTTTTTCCTTTATTCGTTTTTTTATTGCAAAAAAGCAACTCTCTCTCTCTCTCTTTCTCTCCTTCTCTCTTTCTTACTTTCTCTCTTACTAATGAGCTGAAATCATCTTAAGCCCATTCATCAAACTCACCAATTCCTTCATCTTCTCTTTCTTTCTGACTTTTTTTTCTTCTCTCTGGCAGAGACGAAGAATTTTTTTCTTACTATCCAACAATCAACTAATTCTTTGACATTTACTAAAGATGACGGTCTTTTTTTATCCATCTCTTTCCCTATCATCATCACCACCACCATGTACACCCTCATCATCATTTCCATCATCCTCTGTCTCTTTTCTTGTCTAATGATAATAAAACCTTTAGCTAGAACTATTTTATCCTCTTTTTCTTTCGTCCTTTATTTTCAGCTGTAAGATTTTATTCTTGTTAACCAGGCATCAAATTCATCTTTTATATCGAGTTTGAACCAAAGAAAAAACTACAAAAGTCAATGGAGAAAGATACTATTCTCACAAATAAGTGTTAACATTTATCTAATAGAATATGAATTTCTTTGCAACTCCCTGATTACACAAACCAATGTTCAGAATTTTCCCTGAAAGGAACAAAATTATCTTCCATTGTGATGCTGAGGCAAAAAAAACACGATGAGAATTCATTCTAAAGAGAGAAAATAATTTTCTGATAGAAATTGCTTATTATTCATCTCAAGCATAAGGTTTCACTCTTAATGTTTGATTTGAATGTAATCCAATCAACATTTTTCTCGTGAATTGAAACAAAATAAAAAAGCCTCACTTTTAATTCATCTTCATCCTCATCAAAACCGCAATCATCAGTTGCTTACAATCATTAGCATCAAACTGTAATCTGCAAAGTAATTACAATGAGCTTATCATCATTAGCTTAATAACTGTTAACTTAATTGACTCAATCATTTGATCAATCATAATTATTAACACCAAAGACGAAAAATTGATTCGATTGGCAGAAATCTTGACCAGGGTTAAAAGAATAGTGGAGAAAAACTTTCCTCTCTCAGGTTTATCTTCATCATCTTTTATCATATTCATCGTAAAAACTTTTACCTTTTCTTCCCATGATGGATAATCCCTGTTAATATCCCTGCTAAGCCTGATCATTTGTTGGATTAACCATTTTGTGAGCTCCAATCATTATTTAATGTGTGGCGATTATAATAAGTTTGATTAATGTCAATTGTTTTCAAAATGGTGAAAACAATACTATTTAAAGTATATTAATAACTTTTTCTTAGCTGTAGATGTTGATTTAACTTATGAGCTCTGTGGTTGATTTTTTGCTTCCTACATCTCACGTAACTTTACCAACACCAGAGGAGATTATCATGAAAAGTTATTCACTATTTATTAACCTGATTCTCAATCAATGTCTCATGCAAGGTCAAGTTGAGTCTCACCAGATTAATGGTAGAAATTTACTCATTACATTATCTACCTGAGTGTTCCAAGGCTCCAGAGTTTTCCATGATTCCTCTTCCTGATGCAATATACCAGAAACATTTGAGAATAATTTTAATAACAATCTTGATATTGACTTTTCACTTTGTTTCCATGTAACATTTTCATCTCTCTCTCTCTCTCTCTCTCTCTCTCTCTCTCTCTCTCTCTTTCTTTCTTTCTTTCTTCTTTCTTTCTTTCTCTCTCTCTCTCTATTTCTTTCTCTTGTTCTGAACTTTCATGGAACTTTTTTTCATTCAGTTTTCTTTCTACTCAATATTGTCAGGAAACAACATGAAATGTTAACAGTATTTCAATTTAAAGGAAACGACAGATAACTTTGAATGAATATTATCTTCTTCATCTTGATGATAATAAGAGTAACAAAATTTATTCTCAACTTTTTTTATTCTTTTCCTTATTTCTGTTATATTTTCAGTTCGATAGATACTTGTTCAGATTTTTTTCCTTCTTTCATGTTGTTCAAGTGCGTGTTTGAACGTATCTTTAGTATAGTAATCATATATCTTGAAGGTATCTTTAGGGAAAATTGATTCATCATGAAATTGGAGGACTTGAAAATGAAAACAACAAAGATGGAGTTGGAGAAAAAGAGAGAAAGAAGATGATGTACCATGTATTAGGAACAGGAAAGGAAAAGGAAGTTGAATATGATGATTATTTTATTGTACAAAAATAAGGAGAATTTGAGTCAAAAATTATTCGATGACGATAAAGAAAAATGGAAGACAAATATGAACATCTCTGGACTTGATTATCGCAAGCGTAGTGAATGCTCTCTCTCTTGCATTTTGTCATCATCTCTGCTGTTTCCATGCAAGGATGAAATTCATGATAACAAAAGATGTCACCATCATCATCATGATGGAACAAAGTGAATGTTATATTAAACAGTAGTTTGGAATATCAAATCTTGTCCATAGTTTTTCATCTTTTTGCGAATCCTTATTCATTTTCCATATTATCACCTCTCCTTCTCTCTTTTTCTTCCATCCTCATCTTCTGCCATTCTGATTGAAATAATGCATGTCAGCAGAATTCAATTTGACATCATCTCCCAACTGACATAGACAAAGTTGCAAATCCTATTTACACATAAAAATTGTTAAACTGATAGATGAGGAAGAAAATTTATCTTACAGCATCTTCATCACCCTAAATTTATAATATTATTGAACATTTGGATAGAAATAATCTTTCTCTTCCCATGAAATTTTGTTGATCACCAGAGCTTTCTTTCTCTCTCTCTTCCAATGTTCAGTCAAATATTCAATCAGAACTTATAACTTTCATTAACTTCAACTTTTACTTTCTACTCTTTCACCCAATATATTAATAAATCAATACCCAACGAAGCAGATAAATATTATAATAATGATAGTACAATTGTCACCATGATTGTAGTTGGTTGCTGGAGGTAAATATTATATCTGAATAGTTACTTTGTAATAACTTTCTTGATTTTATTCACCAAATGAGGCGCTTTGATTTTTCAAATACTTACATGATAAACAAAGCTGTGAAGTATAAAGAAAAAAATTACGAGAGATTAGCATTGATTCAGTTAATTAGATCAATAAAATTAACTCCTTACGACTTACATATTTATGTGTATATTATTTACATAGAGGAACAAAGTGTTGAAAGTGAAAAACTTTGTCTGGATGTAGTTTTTTTGTTCTTACTCATTTTGATTACATAGATTGTTGAATACATTTAATATAATAATAAGACGTAATGAGAAGTGTAAACTACTTTAAACTTGATTATTCAATAGATGAGGATAACTAAGGTAACTGAATTGATAATAATTGTAAACACTAAGTGAAAACAAGGTAAACTTAATCATCTCCCATGAGTGAATATGGTGGATAGAGGGTAAACTTTAGGGTGGATTTGGTTCAACATGGTGAAAGGGATAGATTAGTCAACTAAACTAATACATAACAATAACTTTTTGGTCTGACAAGAAAATAAAACTTTTCGCCCGGAGGGCAGAAGCAACAAAAAAGAATAGGAGTTTGAAGATAAGGGAGGGAAAGAGAACTACGTCAGTTCCATGGAATTTAGTGAATTTATGGGCCAAATTCAGTTTTCAACATGGGAACAGGCAAATGAACCGAAATTCAGCTTATGACATTTGTTGTCTCTCTGGTAAAAACCAGAGAGAAAAAACAAATTTGTCTATCCTTTAATGTTGTGAATTAGATTTCAATGAAAACCATGAAACTATTCATTTGAATTGTTATGAGAGTGATTAGCAATAAGATTGTAGTTGTTGTTGATTGAAACTTTAATCAATTTAAATTCAAATATTCATTAAGTTAGTAAATTGTAACTGGCATACCCAATTTTATCAATATAATTGTGATCATCAATTCAACAGAAACAAACACTCCGAGTATCATTTTGTGAGAATTTAATTTAAACCAATTAATGATTCAGAGAAAAAGTAAACAGAGTAGGAAGCTCATCAGATAAAGCAAATAGCCTAAAGCAATAACCATAGCATCAATAGTAGCAGAATGGTGACCGTTTGCATGATAAAAGTTAAGATTAAGATAGAAAATGAGATAATCTTCAAAAAGAGCAGCTTAACCCTTTTCAAAAGTTAAGATCTGATGTATCAAAACATTTGAAGGTTCGAACCACATGTATCAGGCAAAAAGGACACGGATACAAATGTCCTGTAATTGATTGAGTTATCTTTCATCTTGCGATCCCAGGTGATTTTGTCAATGGAATATCAAAGAGGGACAATCAGCAAAAGAATTGTCTTTTTCAATTCTGATCAGATCTAAATCTTCAAATAATTATTAATAGTTAGAAATTATTATTATTTATAATAAGAGATCAATGTTTAATAAGTAACCCATAAAACCTTATTTCAAATTTCGTATGATTAAAAAGTTGGCCCATCTCCTTTGTGAATTGACGTGTATTTGGTAACCACTGTGAAACAGCCAATTGTTTGAGAATGAAATATATCATTATTATGCTGTCATTCTCAACACCATATTTATGCTAGAGAGAGAGAGAGAGAGAGAGATGAAGATGAAGATGATTTGCTATAGTAAAATTTGATTGACTTAACTTTGTCACCACAAATTAAGTTGAATGTAACATTGATACTGATTCTTTGTCAATTCAATGCTGCATTACTTCAATGACTCTTTCAAACAACAAGGTTTCAACTTGACTGATCTTAATTTTTTGCCTCTCTCTCTCTCTCTCTCTCTCTCTCTCTCTCTCTCTTTCTCCATCTTCATCCTCTTCATTTTTTCAAAAAACTTTTTCTCACCTCCTCCTCGATTATGCTATATGTCTCCTATTTTGTAATCATATGCATGAACAGTAATTCATTCAATATGTAAAATGGTTAACGAGACAAACGGTTATGTTTTTGTTACAATCTTATCAAGGTGACAAAATGATAAGAAGGCATTTTTGTTCTCGTGCAAAAATTTTGGGTAAAAAAATCACAATGAGATTATGATAATGATGATGACGAGGATGACAAGGGAAATCGACACAATTGCAGAGAGAGAGAGAGAGAGAGAGAGAGAGAGAGAGAGAGAGAGAGAGAGAGAGAGAGAGAGAGAGAGAGAGAGAGATAATCTATCATAAATGATGATTAAACATGAAGATGTAAAGTCAACAGTTGACAGTTAACAAAACTGTTATATTAATCACATCATTTGATTGTTGATCAATTTTAACATCAAATTATAATCGGAATTAACTTTTTGTATATTTACCTTGAAGGCAAATTAAATTGGATGATTCTAAATATGCATCACAAGACAATTGAAGGAATTAATTTACAATACATGTATTATTGTTAGTTTTGTCAACATGATTTAATGCTATTCAATTAATTTACCACAAAATGTTCATTCTCATGTTAGAAATTGAAATTGATTATGATCAAATACGGTGTAGAATCAAGATAAGACTATCAGGATATTTTTCTGAAGTCTTATTGATGCATGATAACTGTTTAAAATTAATAAGATTCTTGATGAACAAGAATCTTATTAGAAATATCATGGTAATGAGATTTCCACCGAAAATTTTGATTAAAAGGTAAAGTTTAATTGATGAGAAAAGAATTTTTTTATTAAAATTAAGACAATTGAATATATTTGCAGGCAAGATTGAATTTGAATATTTCTCATCGTCTCTCTGAATCTCAGGAGTTAGCTCTAAACTGTTATAGCTGGTTGCGTAATTCCATTATGAGATTAATTCAAAATATTGTCTCTTGATTCAAATTTTTACCTTTTACCACACCTTTTGTTTTTGTTTCATCTATTTTTTATTTTTCTTCATCACCAAACATTCATGGAATTTATTTCATGGTGAGTTCTTAGTTATAATTCTAATAATAATTTTACTTTACAGGGGTGGAGAGAATCATTTGAGCCAAATTAAAACATTAATTTTATAAAGCACAATCAAGTTTAAGAAAATTTTTTCAGCAATTCGAATAGAATATTTAGTTGTCTTTGAATTGACGTTAAATTTGAGTGGCTTTGGACATGAATTGGAAAAAAAATTTCGAATTTTCGAAAACACTAAAAATTGAAAAATTGCAAAAATGTTATTTTTTGACTGAAATGAAAAATCGAAAATTTTTATCTTTCGATTTTCGATTTCGAAAGCATGTCCATCTTATTCTCCGTGTATGAAAACAGATATTCATCAAGTTTTTTTTCGAAAAAACTTGACCAATTTCGAAATATTCGAAAAAAACTAAAAATTTGCGACTAAAAACCCGAAAATCTTGTAATTTCACGTTTTTCAGTGTTTTCGAAAATTTGAATTTTTCGATCGATTTTTTTTCAGAAAATTTTCAAAATTGATAGTTTTCTACTCAGAATTAAATTCTCTATCTTAACCATGGAAAATAATTGATTTGCTGAGATTAATATTCAAGAAATTAATGATTGAATTTGGCTCAAATCTTTCTCTCCACACCTGTATAACTGATGAAATTTCCATTTGTTTCAAAATCTTAGCAAAAGAAGAGAGAGAGACAGGAAAAAATTCAGGATTCATTCAGAGTGGAAATTTTAATTTATCCACCATGTATAATATTAATAAATTGGAATGGTGCAAATGATAATTCAGTCAAGTGATAAATTTCATTCAAATTCATTATCAATCTTCAATCATGGGAATAGTTTTTTTCTGTCGTTCATCAGCATGAGAATCTGTGATATTTGAAGGGACTGGAAGATATCCAAAGGTCAGAGAGATCACACTTCTCTCTTCAATTGATAGACAAAGGGTCTTTTAGATGATGTAAACTGTAGGGTTTATTTGTAATATTACTTAAAGATAAAGTGAATCACTTAATTAACTTGATTAAATCAGACAAATAGAAATGTAATTAACAAAATGGTTAGTAATCAAAATGAAATACGAGACAATTGACTCATTGGAAATGGACAAAGTCTTAACATAAGAAAAGAGAGTAATTGATTTAAAGGTTACATGAAGAACAAAAAGAAAATGAGTAATTAAATGTAATGTGACTTAATGTCAACTTGAACAAAAGATTAACTGTTAATAATGAAAAATGATTAAGCTTTTTATATCTAAATTGTGTTAGTCATTTGATTAAATGTAGCCAATGGCTTTACTTTGCTATTTTGCAATCAAAATGGGGGTTAACTCTTTCTCATCCCACATCTCCCCGGGCATTAAGACCTTGAGTGGGCTTTTAAATTGAATCTCGTCTTGGCGAAATAACTTCCATCAGGGTTTCCTTTGAAATTCTCAATGATTTGGTTGATGAAACAGATTTAACACTTTCACTTTCTGAATTTTCAGAATCTTCTTTTGGTTCAGTTACCAATGGAACATATTTTCCTTTTCTATCTTCAGGATGAGTTGTATTATTCCAAGTTTCAGGAACTTCATGAGCAGTTGCGATATCAGGATCGTCGTAGAATGTTAGATTCTGTTCAATGTTAGTTATAACACCATTGATTTCAACATCAATAAATCTGAAAGTATCAGGCCAATTTTGGTTATCTCTATGAAATTCTTTTAATAGTCGAACCATTTCGGGATTTGTAGTAAATTGTTCACATGGATTCATCCAATCTTCGAAATTTTTCGCTGAGTAAAGGTACGATGCCATTAAAGCTTTTGCTTCGTTAACAGGGTGAATATATCCTTTGGTTAAATCGATATCAAATAAGAGATAGGAAATGTAACGTAATGAAAATGGTTGAACAAAATCAGATGTTGGAATCTTTTCCCTTGGTGTCCAATAATATGTTGGGTCTCGAAACTTATGTTTCAACATATGAATACTCGCTTCATCTAATCCCATTTCGGTTAGTTGTTTAACAGGTTCAACAGCGATAATTATATCGGCGATAATAAGCCATTTCAAACTTCAATTCGAACTTGTCCAAAAGCTCTTTGGGTTCAGATTATTCCATTCCAATCCATGGAAATTCGTGTTCAAACGATTAAGATTAGACTTTGGCCATCTACCAAGTGATTCGTAAACAGTTTCGAACTTTTCATTAACAATTGTTATCCAAATAGGTTTTGGTTCACCTTTCGGGTTTCTCTTTGTAGTAATGAAGCAACAGCTGAGCTGAGTGAAATTACCACTTTGTTTTCAACAAATTGTTGACCTTCTTTGATCTTTCAAATTGATTGAATTCTAATGGTTCAGGTTGAGGTCTTGTAATCCATCCATGTTTGCATGAGGCAGCTCTATGAACCTTTCCACTTTCTTTCTTTCCTCGATTTCTTCTTCGGTTCGAATTCTTTTCGGTTCATATTTTGGAAGAGGTTTTAACCATTCGAATGACAATATTAGTAAGTTGTGTCGATATAGATCAGCGATCTTCTTTTCTCTTTCTCCAAATAGCTCGTCGAATAAGTTGATACATGAATCAGTTTCTGAAGGTTTACAATCGTAAGAAAAATTTGTCATAGTTGTGTTGACTGATGATTCAGAATTTGTTGGACTCGAACATCTCGAAATCTCTTCAATCTTTTCATCTTCTTGAAAGTCTTTTTCATAAATAATCGGTGGAACTTTGTCCGATGTTTGGAACATTATAATCGCTTTCTTTAGCTCATATATTTCATCAGGTTTTAAATCTATTTCATCTTTTGATTTGAATAAAACGACAGGAAAATTTTCAATACTTATTGACTTCAATTCCGTATTAGGATCAACAATACTTAGAACATTATCTAAATTTATCTCTTCATTTGCGTAGAAAAACTTTGCTTTGATTCTTCTTTGGTAACAATCGATATGTTTTCGGTTTCGGATAAATGGTCGATCCTGGTTTCGTTCAGCTTGATCACCAACATTACCCCAAGACCAATTGTCTTTTTCTTTTCGATTATAATTCGGCTGAAATCTTACTCTGTGGTATAATTTTCGAACTGGTTGATATTCATTCATATCTGCACTTGCTTTTATTTTCTCTGTATCTCTTAAGATGAAATTTCTTCTTTGCCAATAATTTGGTGGCGGATTTGCCAAAGTAGCGTTCGGGTGAATTAAGTCCCATTCTAATCTTCCCAAGTATTTAATTGGTTTAGTTACATCAGGATCGATTTTCTTTCGAGTAAAAACGCTTTTAATATCTTGAGTCATCTCTTCGCTTATTATTCTTCTTGTAGAAATCGGAATTTTTCCAAAGCCAACATTTAGATCAACGGATCTATCGAATTTTCCTTTTTCACATGATCTTTCATGATCTTTTAGTTCAATTAATGGTAACCATTCCTTACAATTTACTCTTCCACATTGGAATTCGGCGAGATTATAAACTTCGGAGATCGATGGTAGTTTAGTTTTCACACTTAGATTATTTTCTGATTCATCGGCTTGTTGAATTTTGGTAACACAATTAGTAGAAATGCACAGAAATTGTTCTTGTTTAGGAATTGATTCATTAAATCGGAGATTTGTAACAACAGCTAATTCGTTAAGAAAAGAACAGCACTCGGAACAATAAGGTCCAAAACATGATGAACATGAGACAATGTCTCTGGAAATGTGAGCACACACAAGACAAACGTATTTGTTTGAATCATCGTTGATTCCGAATTTCTGAACTTCGGCCATTTATGACCTCTTAAAGATGAATTATTCAATGAATAAACAATATCGGGCTTCACACAGGCAACTCTTAACATATCTCGTATTAGAGTTTCTAATGGGTCACATACCCTTGATGAATAACTATCGATGTACTTAGACATAGTGAAGGCATAACAAATTTTAAAGAAACTGATTAACAATGTTAAAGGGATGACAAGTAAACTTCAAATGAAGAAATTAATTAAAATTAATTAGTATTTAAATCAAATAATTATTTGGCTTCTTTTGTCTTAACGACTAAAAATGGCGACACTTTTTGTCTTTTTCACTTTGGGAGGGAGACTAATTATCGGACTCATTAAGATTCGGATCCGGATCTGGATCTTCGGACTCTTCATTTTCTTTTTGATCACTGGTCATTTCAAGCGCTTCTTTTAAAATTTCCGCACGTTCGCGAGTCATAACTGGATTAAAACATTTAACTTTTTCGACATTTGCCGTTAATATTTTTCCTCGAGCATGATCGTAATATTTAAGAGATGATGGAAAACTTTTCACTACAACAAATGGTCCATTACATTTGTCGGTTAATTTACTTCCTGCTTCTCCAAATGGAGTTTCTCTTTTCACATAAATGAAATCTCCTCGCTTAATTTCGTGTGGTTTGTAATTAACCATTTTCTTTTCATAGATTTTGTTCTGATTTTGTAGAATTCTTTCTCTTGCAATTTTCCTTGCGACTTCGATTCTTTTCAGTTTTTCTTCCTCTGGTAGTTCATAAATGTTGTTGAAGTATTTTCGAGGTTCTCGAGCTTTGAACAGATAGAAAGGAGACATTCCTTTTGTTTTGTTCTCTATCATATTTAAAGTTGATATAAGTTCCACAAAATATTGTTCCCAAGCTCTTGGTGTTTGTTGATCGGTAAAATTTCTAATCAATTGATTAATTGTTTGATTATCTCTTTCTACGAGTCCATTAGTAGCAGGGTGGTAGGGAGCTGAGTGTTTTAGTTTTATCTTGAATTTTTCAAGGAATTTGTTCATTCTATCGCAATCAAATGCTGATCCATTGTCACATTGAATAACTTTCGGTAAACCTTCTTGTAGAAATAAACTTTTGAGAAACTTCTCAGCACATTCGGCTGTTTGTCCTGTTACTGCTTTAGCGAATTTATATCGAGTTGCTTGATCTGTTATCACAATTATTGATGAATTCTTTCGATATGATGGTACATATGGACCTTGATAATCCATTTCTAGTATGTCAAATGGGTTTAATGGAACTCCTTTTGTTTCTGGCACAAAAAACTTTTTGTTTATTCTCTTTTTCTTTGCACATATTTCGCACGAGTTGATCCATTCAGAAATTTGTTCTTGTAGTTTTGGATACCAAAAATGTTTGGAGATGCTACGAGTAGTTTTCTCAATTCCAAAATGTCCTCCAAAGGGTGAACAATGTTCGATTTCGAATAAACTTTCGAGTTGTTGTTTTGATAGCGCAAATCTTGGTTTACGATGTTTAATATTCGCTTTACGGTATAACTTTTTGTTGATAATTTCAAACTTTTTATTTATCTTTTTATCATTCGGATTGTCTTCCAATTTCTTGATTATTTGCTGTATTTCAGGATCTTTAGATTGTGTTTCAGGGTCAATTTTTGACACATCCGGTAGACGATAGACTGGAACTTGATGATTTATTTCAAGTATACGGTTGATTGTCAAGCAATTGCTTGGATTGATTTTGTCAAGATCATTTTCTATTGTAATCGTAATGTCATTATCGTCATTTATTTCTTCGGGGTCTGTTGATCTATGTCCCATTCCGTTCGTCCTCTTGTTAAACAATCGGCTGGATGTTCACACCCATCTTTATGTATAATTTCAAAGTCAAATGACTGAATTAGTATGACCCAACGATTTAATCGATGATTTTTGAATTTCTTTTCATGCATTACACAAAGTGCTTTATGATCGGTTTCAACTACGAATTTCAATCCTTCCAACCAATGTTGAAATTTGTATAGTCCAATGACTACTGCCAAGCATTCTTTTTCACTAATTGTGTAATTTCTTTGATGTTTCTTTAATTGTTGACTGAAGAAGCAAATCGGATGCCATTCACTTTCCACACTTTTCTTCTGTTGAAGAATGCCTCCTACTGCTTGATCTGATGCATCTACACTTAACTTCGTTTCCAATTTCGGATCGAAATGATGAAGCATCGTTGTTTCTTTTAGTGCTTGTTTCAGCTGATCAATGATCATAAAATCTTCTTTTACAAGGCCAGGTTTTCTTTGTTCTCTCACAAGTGAGTAAAGTGGTCCTGCGATCATCGAAAAGTTCGGTATAAAAGAGCAAAAATAACCAAACATACCAAGTAATGATCTGACGTCTTTTACTGTCTTTGGATATGGTATTTTATCGATTGCCTCTATTTTTGCTGGATCTGCTTTAATTCCATTTCCATTTACAATGAATCCCAGAAAATTCACAGTCGATGCACCAAAGAGACATTTCTCGATCTTTATTTTCAATCCAAATTCTTTGATTCTTTTCAAGAGATTTTCAGTGTTCTTCAAGAATTCTTGAAATGTTCTTCCCATTGAAGGTAAATCATCGAAGTAGCCCAAGCATCCTTGATATTTCATTGAACCGATTAAATTATCGATGAGTTGTTGGAAATAATGGCGATTCTGCCAAACCCATTGGGAGTCTTTTGTATCTAAATTTACCGTCTGGTGTTACAAATACCGTTTCTTTCTCTCATCAGGATGTAGCTCTATCTGATGATATCCTTGAGCAAGGTCAAAAGGCAAAATATTTATGACCTTTTAAACTTTCAAATAGTCATTGACCTTTGGCATTGGCCAGCGTTTTCTTCTTATCAGGCGATTTAACTTTCTGTAGTCAATTACAAGTCTTGCAGACCCGTCGGGTTTTGCTACTAGAATTACTGGACTTCCGCCTGGATCATTCGAAGCTTCGATAATATCGGCTTTCATTAATTCATTTATCACTGTTTTTAATGTTTTTCTTTTCATATGAAAGAGGGTACGGATTCTGGTATGGAACTGGTTCTTCACCAATGTCGATTTTATCGGGCACTTATGATAAGGAACTTTTCCCAAGTCAAATTTGTGTAGGGACCAAACACTTGAATATTGTTCTAAGAGATTAAGAAAATCATCTTTCTCTTTGTACGACATTTCTTTATCGCATTTAAGCGAGTCGATCTCTAAGATTTAGCGTCTCACATCTTTTAATCTCTATATCATTTGATATTTCTTTTCCGATGATTCTTCGAACTACTCGACCAAGTTGAGTATCTTCATCTAGTACAAGATTCACAAAGCCTTCTGGGTTTTCTTCTGTTGGTTTCGCAAACCTGCGTCTTATTGGTATTGGCTTTTGGTATCTGATTTCGGGAAATCTTTGTGCGATCATTTCGGTATCAGGTTGTATCATATCAAATGGGTAAAAGTATTCTGATCTTTCAGAGTTTTCTCTGCCACACATAATACCATGAGGACCCCATCTTCTCTCTACGAGTTTGAATAGGTATTTGAAGGCATACCCAATAAATCATCTCGGATATTTTCGGATACGAAGATCTTTACGAGCCATCCTTTACCTTTTCTTCTGGCTTTGCCAATAGATAAACTACACCATAACAATTTAAACTTGAACCGTCCGCTCTGTTGGACAACCGTCTGTAGGGTAAATGGTTAAACCCATATTGTCAGCTAAACTCTCATGAATGACATTACAATGAGAACCTCCATCCAATAGAGGATAAATTATTTTCGGATCTTTTCCTCTTGAAAATATTTAGCTCGTACTCTTGGACTTTCAATGGCGTTCGTGGGACATCCGAATTACTCTTACTACTTCAGGAACGGCATTTCGCTACTAATTGAGGTAGCTATTGGATCTACTGTATTATAATTGGAGCTTTCTCCCATTTGGTTTATACCAATTTCAATTCCAGCAACCACTGGTCTTGGTCGTCGACCAGCATTTGGACAATTTCGACTTATATGACCTTCTTCATTACATTTGTAACAAACAATTGGGTTTCTAATTTGATTGGATGGGTCGTTATTAGGAGGTTTATAATCTTTATAAGGAGTATTTGTGGTCACTTGACCTTCATTTGTCCTTTCTTGATTCATTCGATTATAATTATTTCGGTTGTTTTGTCGATATTGTCTTCGATCTAGTTCAATTTGATAAACTTCAGTCATAAGTCTGGCCACAGCGGTAATGTTTTTGCCAATTTTTCTTTCATTAATTAATGAGATCATTCTCTCTGGTAATTTAAATTCAATCATTACCTCACATCGTAGTTCTTCTGACCAGTCAGGTTTGGCTGTTCGGCTTATTCTTAAGTATTTATCGATCCATTCGGCAGGTTCTTGATTAAAGGTATACCGCATTGTTCTGAATTCTCGCAATTGAGCGACTGTACTCGGTAATCCACCGACTAACTTGAGTAACTTCTCAGGGAATTCTGGCCATCCAATATGTGGTTTTTCTTTGAAAATTGTCTTTGTGAAGGTCACCAAATGTCCTCTAAGGCTTCTTGCAAAAGCGTTTATTTTCTCTTGGTCAGGAGCATTTGAATAGTTTAGTGAAAAGATAGCCGTTTCGATCCACTCGACAGGATCATCTATTCCAGGTTTGAACCATTGAGGGTCTTTTATTCGATTTGGTATAATACTGATCGATTGATCAATTGAAGAATTTCGTCTAACACTGTTAGGTGATGGTGGTGGCACTTGATTAATTCCATATTTAGAAATTAAATTCTGTTTCACACAAAAGGCTATGTTGACATTATCAAGAACTTGATCTGTGAGCATGGAGAGGTCTTTTTCATTACTTATTCCTAAGGGCAATAGTTTTTCGATCTCCATTTCTGGAATTCCATCGGTTCGTAGTGAGCTCAGCCACTCAGGTACTATTATTGTGAGAACATCGTTAGTTGTTATGTCTTTCGCTTTGGAAGGTTGAAGAATCCCACCAATTGATCTGATTGTGTTAGCAACTGCTAGATAAAGAACCGTTCTTTTTGTTAACTCGTTACCAGAGATTAAAACATGTAGATGGGACAATAGGGTGTCCAATACCTTTTCTTCAACATTGCTTATTTTATCGGCCATGCTTGAGTATTCTAACTCAGTGTTTGTATCACTTTCACCACTTTTATCGTCACTTTCACTACCCATTAACAGTTGTTAAAACCCGCACACGTTTACAGCATCCCCGTGCGGGTGCCAAATGTGATATTTGAAGGGACTGGAAGATATCCAAAGGTCAGAGAGATCACACTTCTCTCTTCAATTGATAGACAAAGGGTCTTTTAGATGATGTAAACTGTAGGGTTTATTTGTAATATTACTTAAAGATAAAGTGAATCACTTAATTAACTTGATTAAATCAGACAAATAGAAATGTAATTAACAAAATGGTTAGTAATCAAAATGAAATACGAGACAATTGACTCATTGGAAATGGACAAAGTCTTAACATAAGAAAAGAGAGTAATTGATTTAAAGGTTACATGAAGAACAAAAAGAAAATGAGTAATTAAATGTAATGTGACTTAATGTCAACTTGAACAAAAGATTAACTGTTAATAATGAAAAATGATTAAGCTTTTTATATCTAAATTGTGTTAGTCATTTGATTAAATGTAGCCAATGGCTTTACTTTGCTATTTTGCAATCAAAATGGGGGTTAACTCTTTCTCATCCCACAAATCATCATGTACTGAAACTATGAAAATAAACTGGATGAGTGGGTGGGTGTTGGTTGATTAGGAAGAGGAAGAGGTTTTACTGATTTTTTTCTGCTTCTTCTTGAAACTTTTTCATTTGATAATGAAGTTCAAATGATGGTAAAGATGATGATCAACATGATAAGTTTGACAAGGAAGAATCAACTATGTGTGAGATAAAAAGGAGAAGAAGAATAAGAAGAAGAGAGAGAGGGAGAAAGAGATAAAACTTTTTGATGAGGATGATTTGCTTTGAGAAGATGATGAAGGTGGTAGAGTGGTTGGTATATAAACTTAGCTTTAGCTATTTGTATATACCTTGAATGAGGTTTATTCAGTTGTAAAAGATAAAGCTGATGAGGAAGTGGAAGTGGAAGTGGGAGAAGATAGTTAAAGGCATTGAAAGAGAAAAAAATGGAAGCGAGTGGGGTGGGTGGTAAACCGATCAAGATGATGAAAAAATGAAAGAGGAAGAGTGTGAGAGAGACAGAAAGTGGAAGACTATTTCACAAGGTGTAAAAATCAGGTTACTAACTTCAACTTAGTAGCTGTCATCTTTACTTCAATCCGGATTGGAAATTTCCTCTGGGAGATGAAGATAGTCTCCGGAAATCCATTAAATTGCCTGACAGAATTAGTCTTTTCTCCTACTTTCACCACCACCACCATGAGCTCATTTCTATTCCAATTCCTTACAAGCTCTTCATTCTTTCTAATCTCTTACATTTTTATTTCTTCTCCAAGAGACTTTCACAGTGTTTATCAAATAACGAGAAAAAGCTATTTTACTTTTGATGTTGATGAATCTCAAATAATTGTAATCATTTGGAGAAAAATAGCTAAAAATAAGTAAAAGACCAAGAAGAAGAGGGCTAACTGATCATTTAATGATAAAAGAAAGACAAACAAAAGTATTTGGAAAATAATAAAGAGGAAAGCTCGATCTACAGTTTGATCTAATCGCTTGTTGCTATTCATTAAGCGCAGCATGATACAGTGTTTATATTGGAGAAACCAATTTTGTAACGAGAAACCAAACGTTAATTTGAAAAAACCCTCAATTCTTTTACTCGTACATCAATTTTCATCAATTGGTCGTGATTTTGAACCTTCATTTTATTGATTAATTTTTGTGGAAAATCGGTTAGAAAATGAATTTACAGGTCGGTACATAAAACATTTGAACAATTTTGAATGGTTGTAACTATTGATTGATTAGTTTGTTTATTAATTAATTAATATGAGTGAATAGCTCAACTATTCAATATTAATTAAACATAATTTCAATTTTTTAAAACAATTAATAAATTAACCAGGCCAATTTAAGTCAAAAAAACCCGTTTTCGGATGGCGCCACTGTCTATGTGATTTTAGGCTGGGGTTTTTCAAACTGAAAAATCGCAAATTTGACCTCACGATTGTGGCCAAAATATTGCAGATAAAATAATAGTTTTCTCATATGTTACTGTCGCCAGAACTTTTTAAAAATGAAATTTGATTAATTTCTGTGCATCCAGTTAAAAATAATAATAAGTTGAACTTTTTTGGCTTAAATTTTGCAAAAATGACCTTTTATGTCTTGATTAAACCTCGTAAAAAATGGTTTTGTTTAAAAGGTCAATTTTATTATCAAATTTAAGCTGATAAAATTAGCTATCGAATGATGTATAAATCAATGGTTAAATACTAGTATTCTGTTAATTATTGAGCTTCAAAATTGTTCAAATGTATTTCGTACCGACTATATATATTAATTGTGCTAATAGATTTGTTGTAAATGGAATTTTGACTCAAAATCGATTAATAAATCACAATGAATAATCATTTAAAATCAATTTGGTTTCTCAAATGAACATTTGTATTCTTGATGTATCAACCACCCAAGCTGTCTAGCAAGAAGTATATCCGAAAAGAACGGTATTGTCCCTCAGGGTTGTTAATATAACTGAATACAGTTTCATTAATTATTCATTCAATACAAAAATGATGATTTATACTTATGTGGATACAACTTTTAATAAGAGAATCAACCCTTTTACAGATTTCAAATTTTTTAGTTCGTTAGAGCAGTTTACATAATGAGCAATAAGGTAAATTCGATTTAATTTACAACTGGGTCTTTAACCTGGACTAAAATATAGTCTATAACTGGCGCTGCAAACCAAAATTAAATCGCGTCAAATAAATAGAGTTGACAAGCCAGACGTTAAATCATGACAATCATAAAAGAAAATATAAGTTTATGCAATAAAGTTTCATTATTTAGTTCGTTTGGTTCGAAAAGGAGAACAGCAAATAGTTCAAATTTGATCAGTCGTACTGCGCGAGACCACCTGTATCCTTCGAGTGTGACTTGACAAGTTTCCGAGACCACTAAGAGTGATAAGAATCAAAATCGACAATGAACAGCATCAAAACATCATTTGCATGATATAAAAACACTTTTGATGACTAAAGTCTTTCCAGAAAACACACCCTCGATTTATCAATGATGAAAGCTTGTCCTCAGAGTGTTTTAACTCCATTCCTGATTTAGATCTAGATCATTTACCACCAAAAGAAACGTTTTGTTTGACGTTGACAGATTCACAAGTAAATGATTTAATGTAAGATCATGTGACCAACAGCTGGAACAGTTTCAATTGTCAAACATTACAGGATTTACATTCACCTTAAAGTAGACATCTTTATTAGCTTCAATATTTGAAAACTTCCGAATGCCAAGTTACAAAAAAGGTATTGACCCGTGTCATTACTTTTCTGCTCCTGGATTCGCATGGGCGGCAGCAATAAAGAAAACTAAAATCAAACTAGACTTATTCTCCGATAATGTCATGTTTGTTATCGGTGGAAAAGGGTATCAGTTGTGGTCTCACTCAAATATCCAAAAGACATGTAATAACCAATAATACATCGTGTCTAAATTTTAATTCAACCAGAAAACATACAAGTATGGCTTACTTTCATGTCAATAATTTATATAGATGTTCACAGAAGTACCAGTTGGCGGTCTTCATGGGTTGCAGCTGATCAGTTTATGAATGTTGTTTACAAAATACTTTATATGGTGATGACTCTGATCTATCAAGTGGGTTTATTCTTAAAGTAGACTTGAATACCCAGATAATCTCCATGATTATCATAATGATTACCCCTTGGCTCCTTATAAACTATCAATCAATGAAAACCTCCTCCTTCATTTTACCGCCTTTACCTGGCAGGCTGCATGTTATAGAAAATTCATCGTATTATAAGATTCAAGCAAATACCTTGGCTTGAGATTTATGTTAAATTCTGTACAGAACAGAAAACAGTTACCAACCAATTTTAAAAGGCTTTTTGGAAGCTTATAGTCAATATATAATCAACAGTATCTATAGTAAGACCATAGAAGATAAACGAAAGCATATGCATGAAATTGTTATGAATAATGAATCCGCTGAGAAGAATCTAATGATAGATTATAATGATAAATTTAATGATAAACCTATGAGAGTTGTATTATACTTGATGAAAACCGTTATTTCAAGCTGAAGAGAAATAATAATGGATAAACCCATTGCAATTTGCTTCACAGTTTTAGATCTAAAATGAAGATGAACGATCTTCACGATAACGATTTAAAAGCTACTTACGGGAATAATATCAGCCTAGTATATACTGACACCCACAGTTTCATCTATGAGGTCAAAAACGCTATGACCACATTCGCTCGAATGCACAGCATTCTTGATACTAGCAACTACCCCAACAGTCCGTTAAAAGAAAAATGGCCTTTCAAAAGATGAACTTGCTGGTTCGTTGAATGTTCGAGTTCAATGGACTAAACTCACAAATCTACGCTTATAAGTCAGATGAAGGAGAAAAGAAACAGGCTAGAAGTGTAATTCGAACTTCGCTGAAACGCATCACATTTGATGATTATAAATAAGCGATTGATACAAATACTCGAATGTCAGCCTCACAATGCATAGACTCCAGTGAATTCGACATCTAATTCAACTTTCAAAATATCAAAAATTATGTAAAGGGTAGATTTTTCAAAACACTGCCAGATCTGAATCAAAACTAATGTCTATATCACATATAAATTGATAACTGCTCTTCTACTGTTTATAAAAATAAAAATGTTTATTATTAATATCATCAGCTTGAACGTTGCACCAGAAATGTTTACAAAAAAATCGTCTGATCTATTACGATTTAAATTAGTTAACCATATAGTAATTAACTCTCGATAGCAATCTATTAATATGATTGACTTGACACGTAACGCAATGCCAGAATGTTCCACTTCCATAGGTCTTCCTGAACGCAGCTCATAAAAAATATTATCACGGCCATGTTTGAATCCTTTTGCATATTTTCGGATAAACGATTCACTGACCTTATCAGATCCGTAAACGGATTGAAATTCAGCCTTAACGGCGACGAATGATAAGCCTTTTTTTACGAGAAACTTTAGCACAGCACAATATTCAACGAACTCCATGATGATAAATACAGAATATCTAAAAAACTAACTAAATCATAACAAAGAAATTTTCGGTATGAGGCCTTGCTTATAGTCACTATACAATTATTTACTAGCGTGACCTTTTGGCCTAAAACGGAACCTTGTTTTTACACGGAATTTTTGACTGCCCTAATATAAGCACATGATGTCCACTTATAGATAATCTTAAGCATTAACTTTTATGTCCACCAATAGTGGTAAATAATAATTCTGATAATGGTGGTAAGGTTTGATTGTCATAGGAAGGAATAGTTATGTGATTAGCATGAACACAAAATTGTGCTTCATAAGATGAAAAATAGTGATGATGTAGGTGAAAAAATGAACTTTTCATCAATGGTGATTGGTCGCCCATTTTTACTGGATATTGATTCAATTTACTAGTTACATCTAATCTGACCAATTTAATCAAAAATCTCAATTATCATCTCTAAATTTCCACTTGAACATTTCCGCCGTTCTTATCATTATATTTCAATGAATAGAGCTCACAGCATTCCCAATTCTCCCTCTTTTTGTCTCTCTTTTTCCATCATCTTTCACCATAACTGTATCAATTGCCATGAAAATGAATCAATATGAAACAATTAACACATAGATGATCAGATCGATAAGAATAAATTTCGAGGAAAAAGTTTCCGTCAAATTCAATATTCCAATGAAACCTATTGATCTCATATTTATATACAAAATAGAAAATTTTACTTTATAACTTTGTAACATTTCCAATAACTTTGCAATTGATATTATCCATCAACCTGAAAAGATTTTCCCTGCCATTGAGTTTTTAGAATTTACTGAAATTTTGTAACTTTGTTCCAAATTGTATACTAATTTAGTTGATTAGATTTCAATAAAAACTCAATCAATATTTACCTTGATGACTATTTACATTAAGAGAAATATGTTTGATATTAAAATGTTCAGAATAATTCATGATAACATTGAACGAATGGAAATTGAGATAAAAAGTTGAACATTCCACATGGAAGAATATCAATAATTAATGTTTCTTTTTTAAACTATTCTTCCAGAATGATGATTAACATGATAACCATAAGAGTAGGATTGTTCTTAGGGTCTTATTGGATCCATTACAAGTCAATAGAAATGATGATAGCTCTCAGTGAAGAAAACTGATTTACTTTTTCACTTCTCAGGTGATTAGATAAGTTAATCTTGATGATAACATTGATAGAGTTGGAAAGATAATCCATGAAAAGGATGATAAGTAATCAAAGTGATTGCCTGATTGTCTTTGAAGTTTACTTTTAACAACAAGAGTTGCAAGAGAAAACAAAAGATAAACATTGAGAAGCCCCCTGAAGATGAGAAAAGCAATAACCATTATAAAGTATCTCTATGATTCTAAATGAATTTTCAGTATTTTATTAAGAAACACAGGTAACCAAAAGTGAGAGAACCAGAAATTGGGAGAGAGAGAGAGAAAATCTCATGAGGTAAAAGTTGATGGAACATGATAAACATTGTATATATACATGAGGAGGAAGACGAAAAAATGATGAACAAAAAATATATTAAGTATCTTTTTCAATTCAATTTCCATGGATTCATCATGTTCATCATCTTACATAATAATCTTTTTTCATTCAGTGAGTTTTCTGTTTTCTTAGAACTTTTTTTTGTTCTCAAGATTTTCAAAAGTTCTTTAAAGTGAAACTTTTTCAACAGAAAGAGTAGAGAAAGAAAAAAAAAGTTCCAAGTAACAAGAGGGAAAAAAATAAAACAGGAAATTTGATTTCGATTCTTGTATATTAATAATCGAAAGTCAGTAATCAATAACAATAAACATTCAAATTTCACTTTCTGAATACATTTTAATCTTCACAATCAATTGATCACAAATTGAAACATGATAATAAAAATTTTCTCCCCTTTTTGGTAAATACATTAATAATCTTACACCCCGAGTTCAGGGTAATCATGATGTTCACTTTACCTTTTGTATCAAAGTTGGTTTTTCTAATTCACCTTTGCCTCTTCTTTGGGTTATCATTATTACCATATGAGCTTTCTAGTTGTTTGTTAAATTGTTGTTGATTGTACGGTTGAAAATTGATTGTAATCAAGTTTAATTCTCGAAAGACAATCTAATAAACAACAATGATGATGGTAGTAAATTCATTGCTCCAGTAAATCAATTCAATCAATGATAATAAAGGTGGAACGAGAGAGAGAGAAAAAAAAATAAAGTTCCAACTGATAACAATCAATTTAGATGATGATAATATTATCCAATCAATTATTGTTAATTGAGTTAATCATCATCAACAGCAACCAGTGAATGAGTGTGTGTATATGTTGGTGTAGGTGTAAGTGTTTGGATAAACTTGATTTAAACTGATTTATATCTTATATCGTAACTGTATTAACATCATCATGAAATTTGGTGTTGATGTTTCATCAATCAACATGTTGAATCCTTTTTTTTCTTGGTGAAATGATGATTAAGTTAATTGTGTTTAAATCAAAGTAATCAAAGTAGTTGATCAAAACTTTTCATCAACCAAGTGTTGTTGATTGTATTGTTTATTTTACTCATTCTAATGGTTTGATCAACAACAAGATTAATCAACTCTAATCAGAAACCTTGTCTCTATCAAATTGTCAAACATTTCAGTTAATCAGTTAATCATTTGATAAAATTAATAGATTGAAATTTCTGGATGTAATAATCAGTTTAATCCTTTGTTGATTATATGGTGAAATTAAATTTCATCTCAATCAGATTCTGTTCATGATTATGATCAGTGTTGCTTATAAATTAATGTCACTGTCACAATTAATGAGTGAATCAGTTTCATGTTGACATTAAAAGGTATGTACATATATTCACATGAAGATGAATGTATATATAAATTTCAATGAGTAATGAGAAAGTTCATCATCATCACCGTAATATCATAACATGTAATTGGATAAGTTGAGTTTTCTGTTATTCCAAATTAACTGAAAAGATTCAAGTTTGGAATTTTTTTCTCTCATCATGAGAAGAAAAAAACGAATCTCGTAACCTACACTGAAACCTTTCCTTTCATGATGTACTATCATGAATCTAAACCTTTTGACCTCTTTGAATTTTTGGTGAAACTTTATTTCCAAAAATTTGAGATAAATCAGAAAGAAAATCAATCTTTTCTCCTAATACTTTTAACCTTATTTTCTCATCTGATTGGTAATTAAATGTTAACTTTCAATTTCCGCTTTCAGGATCAATTGTATTATGAAAAACTTCACAGAACTTTTTTCTGCTCCATTTTAAGTTATATGGGAGAGAAAAAGTAATCTAATCATAATGATGATCCTGGTCTTTGTTTACTCGTAAACACTAAGAGAGAGAGAGAGAGAGAGAGAGAGAGAGAGAGAGTTGAAATATTTACTCTTATGAGATATTAAAGTGAGTGGTTAAGGTGAGGAAAAGGAAATGGTTGAATCGTCTTTAACTTTAAATTCTTTATACAATTCATTATACTTTTATCTATTTTGGAACTTTTTTTCTTTTAGCTCAACTATTCCTCCATTACCATGAGTGTGAAAGAAAATTCAATGAATTTTATTCGGGTCATTTTTCATTCTTTCATTTTCTCCCCTGAATCCATCATGTTGCACCATTAGTTAGTCATTGTTACTGCTCATTTCTTACAATGGTACAAAAAGTTACCATGGATCTCGTGTCATATTGATAAACTAAATCAATTAATCAAATTTCCGTAAAATAACTAAAAAAAATGAATTTTGTGATTTATTAATTGGCCATTTACATTGTATTTGTAAATCATTAAGCTTTTAAATATTAGCTCGGTAAAGTTGGCGCTAATGCAATCATTGAGATGGACAACATAGTTTAATGGGATGGACATTGGGACATAGTGGTAGGTGAAGCAAGAAAAGCTCATGAACATTGAAGTCATAGTATGAAAAGCATTAGTTATCATTAAGTGAATTTTTTTGCCTTTGTCTTCATCTTTTCAGCTCTCTCTCTCTCTCTCTCTCTCTCTCTCTCTCTCTCTCTCTCTCTCTCTCTCTCTCTCTCTCTCATCAACCCTAATAAATGAGCTCGTTGGGACTCTCAGAGAGGATTGGGTGTTGGGGTGATGATCTGACATGGAGAGGAAAAAATTGAGATGAAAATAAATGTTGAGGATTCGAGTGACGATTTTGATCTGATTCTTTACGTTATAGAGTCATTATCGTTTAAATAGATTAGCAAGCTCACTCATTAGCACGACCAAAGATCATTATTGTCAAAACTTTTGGTAAAGAAAAAGGATGAAAATGAAAATAAGATTGAAGATAAATCTTGAATTTTCATGACATAATAATGATCATTATCCCATCTGATTCAATGTGTAGAATGGTACTCATTATGATAATATAGCTCAATGGAAACTGGTGTAATCCTAATCTAGATAATCACTGATCAAAGTTCAGTTCAGTCTCTACCGAATATCTTTCCTGATTACCCATCATTCTCATCATTTCTTATTAATTTTCTCTCTTCCACTGGTTTTCTCTCTCTCTCTCTCTTCGTTTTCTCTTTCTGGTTCTTTCATTCTTCTTAAATCTTTTCTCGTGTTAATAAAAATAAACAAAATGAAACATTGAAGAGATTCTGATTATTATCATCAGAATATGTTCAACATAAATTAAACCTAAGAATGAATTTCATTATCAAGATCAATGTGATGATAAGTAATCCAGATTAAATCCTTTACCAAAATTTTGCTACTCATCAAATTATTGGATTGATTTTTACCTCATCTTTTGGACGATAAACTGATGAAGATGAAAAAAGTAGAAAGAGAAAAATTTTAAGATTGATTGTTGATGCTGTTTAAATCCTTCTGAGTTTGAGATGGAGAAGAAAATCTTTTTGAAAATGGAATCGAATGAAAAATAAGAGAAAAAAGAAAAAAGTTTCTCGAGTTGGAATTTTCTCACTGATTGAATCTCGTTCGAAAGTTGAATCTGAAATCGAGGAAAAATAAGAACGAAGCTTAGAGAAGCAGAAAGAAGAAAGACTCCAAGTCAATAGAAGAAAAAAAAAAGAAAAGAGAAAAAGTGGGTTAGGATGATAAAGATGATTTCGAATATGAAGGTTCAAGTTGAAGGAGAAAAAGGATAAAGATGTAGGAGGAGATGAGGGAAGATGATAAAGTCTGTGTAAAGAATACAGGTAGTTGCATATAAGGAGTAAACTAATTGACTTCATGAGAAGACGAAATTAGCTTTGAAACTTTGTTCTAATGCTACAATTTTTATATGAACAATATTGTGATAATAATGATGGAAAAATAGAAACAATGATTCTGTTAATACTCTTAGTTCAATTGTCTGAGAGTTTTAAAAGCTTAGTTGGTTGATCCTTAGGGTCGTCAAGTTATTGATTGGTTTCTTAAAGAAGATGAAGATGATCAACATGATGGCGAAGATGATGATGATGGAGTGAAAACCTTGAATGAAAAAGGCTGAGTCAAGAAGAAGAAGAAGCCACAGATTTGATGAACTTTGAGAAGAAGATGATGATGAGAGAAAAATAGTCGAACATGGTGAAAACAATAGATCATTTAGATCTACTGGTGAAAATGTTTCGAGATGATATTGAAAAAAGTTCTGTAATAAATTAACATTCATTGGAACTTTTTTTCATCAAGTTTATTCACTCATCTTGATCATATCTTTTCTATACAGTCTTCGATTTCAAGGGTATGCATGTGAACTTGATGATTTTGAAGCAATTATTTATCAGTAGTTTACTGAGACTTTTTTCAGAATTTTTTTGCCTGTTTTAAGAAGTAGAGATCAGGGAACATGCGAATGAGAGTAGGGATGGAATTCCCTGGAAATGTGATATTATATGTGAAAGAAAAGTTTAAACCTCTTTCTTAAAAAAAGTTCTGAATGAAATATGAATTCAACGACAAGACTATCAAGATATTTGCTGAACATCATGGGAACAAAATATTTACACCTATTGAGCACAAAATCTTCATCGATAATTGTTGATAAAGGATTGTATTCATGATATTGATAATGAATAATCGTGATAACATTGAAACAGGAGAGAAAAATTCCAAGCATTCTGAATATTCATGAATAATTCCGACAGTTTGACCTAAATTTGTTTGTAGAGATATTGATAGACAGAGAGCAAACATTGACCATGATAAACTAATGAGATAATAAGATAATCATTAGAGTTTATGGACTAAAAAGTTCATTCAAAATGATATCACCATAAATCGGCCTGACATATACAATGTATAAAAAAAGCACATTCATGAGCATTGATCGTAATTACTAAATGCGAATATGCATGAAAACCATATTAATTAATTTATAAATTACCTCTTTTACAATATAATATATAAATTACCATAAAATTTTATTCATTTACTATGAACTTTTAAGCTTCTTGGGTTTGAATTTGTCGAAAAACTTTTCCATGGTGAAACTTTCTCTGTAGGCAATTCTGGTTCATTGAAATTTTTGTTCTGTTAGCATGCATTGAATGAGAAACATTTCTCTCATTCTAATGAAGAAATAATAAATCTCCTGATGAGACTTTTCTTTATGATTCTGAACTGTAATTTCATGTTTTTAAACTTTGATTTTTGTAACAGATGATGATCATTCAATTAAGATAAGTACAGAGGCTTCTCAAGGCTTCATGGAGATCATGATGAAAACATGAGGAGTGAGTCAATAAGTGTATATGTTTTCAATCTGTCTGTTGGTTTCATATCTCTCTCTCTCTCTCTCTCTCTCTCTCTCTCTCTCTCTCTCTCTCTCTCTCTTCTCTCTCTCTCTCTCTCTCTGACTTTCTGAACATCCCATGTAAATGATTGATAATGATAAGAATACTGAAAGAGACAGAAGAGAGAGAGAGAGAGAGAGAGAGAATCCGGAACTCATTCAACTAATAACAATTTATCACCATAATAGTTTTATCCTCGTCATTATCATTATTAACAACAGCTGATTGATATTGTTGTTCAGTTAATGATGTCAAGATGATGGTGAAAGATGCAGATTCTGAATGAGAGAGCAAGAAAGTTCTGTTAACAGAGCCAGAACTTTTCTCTTTCCACTTAACTTTTGCGAAATTTTCACCATTGCGCTCAACATGAACTCTACTTTCATCATGTAAATATATCATTGGCAGAATGATGATGGTAAGAATGGTAAAAAAAATGAAGAGATGGTGAGTTATTAGGATAAAAGTTGGAAAAAAAATCATTACCAACGCCATGAAAAGTCATGATGACAACATGGAAATTAGATCATAAGGAGAAAAAAGAAAAAAACTTTTGTTCTAATTCAAGGCTCGATTATTATTCTTTCAACATTTCAATTGAAAGAAAATCATAACATTTACATGATAATCACTGATCTCCATGGTCACTGTTCAATATCCGATTAGTAGGATTCAGAGATGAAATGAAAATGAAAATTAGCTGAATAATCAGATAATTTGGAATAAATTTTTCTTACTTGATAAAAGTTTACGATTGAGTGAAGATTCAACCTTGATTCTATGCTAATTATAAATACATATACAAAGCTATGGTAATCAATGAAATGGTTTAGTCTCTTAGTGAATAAGCCTCTTAAATTATCCTGAACCGAATAGATTGAAACTCTGAAAAGACAAAGTTCTGATGAAGAAAAAAAATGCTTCGTTCTCTTTTATTATCAGATTATCAGATTATTATTAGCATTATCTTTATCATCATCATCATCATTATGATTATTACTTTTGTTATATTATGATTACTACTTTGATATCATCATAATCATCAAAGTTATTACATTATCACAATATTATCATCATCATTATCCTCAGATAATGTATTTGGACACAGAGGTTGAAAAATGGACACAGAGGGACAGAAATAGTTGCTAATTGGATGTAACTTGGTGAGAGAGAGAGAGAAAGGCCAAAGAATCAGAAATTAACTTTAATTGATGAAATTCTCCTGTAAAGATTGACCAAGAACGCGAATAATTTGATCAGAATGGTCAATCTATTTAGTAAGCGAGTGTAAGTGAATTTAATTGTGTAAATAATTAGTGGAAAGCTAAAAGTTTTAACGAAGAAAAAGTTCTGAACCTCAATGAAACAATGGAAAACTTTGAGTGGTGAGAAAAAGATTCTGTGGGTGGTGATTATGGAGATTAGGGGAGGGTGTGGATTGGTGAAGGTGGAGAATTGAAGAGAAATGTAGCTCGAACAATATTCAAGTTTAACAAGATAATGAAAGAAAGTGAAGAAAGAGGAAAAAAAGAAGGAGATTGTGATGATAATGATGATGATGGAATAAGATAAAGAAAAAAAAAGTGTTGACCATAAGTGAAACTCCCCGTGGCGACCAGTTCCTCCTTCTTCATGTAATTCTTGACCAGGTAACAGCTTAATACAATTGACTCCTTATTACATTATCATCATCATCATCATCTTCATTTCATTTACTCTTTTCCGTATCTTCTAATCATCAACATTATCCTTTCTCTCTCTGTAGATGATGATGGTGATGATAATAATCAAGAGATAATCAGAGGACACGGAACCATAATGATGAATACAACTTTTAATACTTACGACTGATGAAATGGAAGAGAGAAATTTTATCTTCCAACAAGATGATGATAAGATGAACCACAGGAAAAGAAAGAAGAGAAAGAGTAAGATTATGATAAGCTCTTAATGATAATCAACCAAAAGAAAAAAAATATCATAAACCTAAAGATAAAAACCAAAGAGAATAAAAAAAATCTCATTTCTGACCAATATATTGACCAGAATTTTTATTTCTCTCTCTCTCTCATCTTCAATAACTTTCATCTCATCTTTAGGTGGTTTCAATTTCCTTTTCTGCTTGACCAGTAACTCAGTTTTTCGGATATTCATTTGAATTGAATTTGTATCCTGTTAGAAACAGAAAATTGTAGTAATGATGAAAATTGCTCAGTTCATTTCCCTGAACAATTTGTGAACAATCAATTATCCGATTTACTTATTTAGACATATGATTATTTCCGATGAAAAATTATTATTTGATTAATTGTTGGTGTTTCATCTTGTAAACCAAAGAAGGGAAGAAAAAAAATAATGATGACAATCATCATCATCATCATGATACACTCATTGAATCCCCTGAGTTATCATCTCGAGTTTTATCACTCCCACCAGAACTTTCTGAATAATAATATTGATAATCGATAACAAAATACACGGAGAAACTCACAGAGATATTTTATCACTTTTCTCTCTCTTTTTTTTGCTTTACTTATTTTTCAACAGAATCGTTTATCCTTTTTCCTTCTTGTTGATATTAATCCTCATCTCTCATGAAAATCCTCACGAGATTCCAAATTGACCCTTTACTTTAATTATCTGCTAATAATTAATCAATTTACTCATCTTCATCTTTTTTACCTTACAATCAATTAATATTTTTCCTTCGTGATGATCAACCCAATTAGGGATAATTAATCAAGGTAAAGTTTTAATATTCATACATGTATACTTTATCTAAGTGAGATTATCATCTGATTAGATGGTGAATCAATCAAGGATTCAATTATTATTAATCTAATGGGAAAGTTTATCAATGATTTTCACTGGAAATATTATTTCAATTATCCATCAACATTTCTCATGACTCTTGTTATCGTTTTTTCTTGAACTTTTTAGGAAAAAGGAACAGGATTGGTGATGAAAATTTCTCATGAAATTGATAATCATTGGAAAATAAAGGTTATTGGAAATATTGTTGCGAGAACATGTGATTGATAATATCCTGTTTGATTACTTCTTCCGGTTTATATTCACATTGGAAAACAAAATGTTGAGAGTAAACAAGAAAATAAATGATGATAAGAGAGTCCAAGGAAATGGTTGTTTCTTAGGCAGGAGCAAGAGAGAGAGAGAGAGAGAGAGAGAGAAAGAAAGAAAGAAAGAAAGAAAGAGAGAGAGATTGAATTTCGATGGTGAGGTGAAAAAAGGTGATATTCTTGATATGAAAGTTCAGGAGATTCAGAAGGAAGAGGAAAATGTGTCATGAAAAAACACGAATCCACAAGAAAAGAAACTCAATAAATTCACTGGGTCATGATAATCTCATGACGATAAAAAGAACAGGAAGGAAAAGGAGGCAGGGAGAAAGATGAAATAAAATCGAAAGAAAAAATTCACTCGAAAAGATTTCGATTGATTTTTCATTCATCAAAAGCGAGAGAGAGAAAATAACTTATCATTAAATTAAATCAATAGATTAACAAGTGAACCGATTGTCTCAGTGATTATCATATAATCACAATCATGAACATCATGATAAGAGCCAAACAATTTGAAATAAAACAATTTGAATTCGTTTTTGCAATTGGATATGCTAAATGTTAATTATTCAATTAGTTAATCATTATTATTATATTATCATTTTTCATGGTAAAGGTGAAACAACCAAAGGGCATTTTAACATCATGTTTGTTGGTGTGCATTTCATTTTAATTTCAAGTTAGATTGTATTGTTTTTTTCATGGGCTTTAAATGATCACGAAAGAAAGAGCGGGAAACAAGTTGGAATTTAAAATTTTCGCTGGTAATTGAAGTAAGATTAATTGTTTTCTTTTCTTTTCCTTTTCCTCCTTATCTGGTAATCTCATCATCAAGGTGAGAGAGCGAGAGAGTGAGAGAGAATAAGGAGACGAATAGAGTTCAGATTTATTGGTTTCATTTAGTATTCTCATTCTCTTTGGAATTGAAATGAACAATAGTAGTTGAAGAAGAGGTAATTATATGTTTGTGTGTAAGTGCAGAAACTCAGGTAGCTGAAAGACAGAAATAATCATTCAGATGCGATATTTAAGCGAAATCAGCGAAAATTGATGAAGATGATGAACAAGATGAGGGAGGCGGAAGATGAGGATGATAATAATAATAATAGTAAAGTAATATAATGTATAAAGGAAGACACAGAGCAAGAGAGGTTTTTGAAGATCAAAAATAAGATGGCAAAGCAAAAGAAAGAGAAGAAAAGAAGATAAGATGATGACAATGATGATAAGAAGGGGTTTAAAGAGAGAGAGAGAGAGAGAGAGAGGGCAAAGTTTTCGAATCAAAATAATAAAAAAAATGTGAGCAATAATTTTTTTTTATAGAACTTTTTTTTCAATTTCGAAAACGAGATGATAACTAAAAACGTTAAGAGAGACAAAAAAAATAACTGAATGTATAATATAATATGTAATGAAAAAATCTATTGAGTTTGTTGGGTGAACAGAAAAATGAAAGAAGATAAAGTTAAGAGAGAGAGAGAGAATGATGATATAAAAACAAAAGAGAGAGAGAAAGAAGGAAGAAGACAAAAGAAAGGTGAGAAAATCTCTTTTTTTCTGTTATGTAATTAAATTGTGGCGATGATGATGATGGTATTTGTAGTATTTAACTGGAGAGTGAGTAAGTGAGAGGGAGAGGGAAAGAATAATAGTCGGAAAGGCAGAATGTGACAGGATGATAGAGAAAGAGAGAGAGAAACAAAGGAGGGGATGGTCATCAAGATGCTAATGGTCACTTCCTTTTTTCACCTTTGGGTGATTTTCTTTTGTTTTTCTTTTTATTTGTTTGGCCGATGCACAATAAGATTAATCAACGAATCGAGTGCAAGCCTTTTTCCACTTGCATTGAGTACACCAAGAGTCTCGATTATCCATACCATAAACTTTCCGACACTTTCGAGTCTCGGTTCGGGTTCGACGGGTCGGCGATATGCTTGACCCTTTAAGGAGGGTCGTTGCAATCCCTGTGGTTGATGGAGATGAAGTGGATGAAGATAATGATGAGGCCGATAATGAGGTTGAACTTGATTGTAATAAGCTTGTCCATTGGTTACTAGAAGCGTTGTTATTGGCATTGGTAGTTGTATTTGTACTCAGGGTTGGGTTGTTGTTACTTGATGAGATGATACTAGTAACGGTGTTACTGTTTGTCTTATTGGTACCGCTAATTGTTATGGTTCCGGTTAATGTTGGGTTGGTGTTATTTCCCGATGACTTGATGTTTATTGGGCTTGAAGTGTTACTACTCAATCGCATAACTTTGGAAGGAGCTTTTGGCGAGAAAAAGTTCACTGGACTTGAACTTGAGGCAAGGAGAGATGCTTGAGATTGATGCTGATGGTGATGGTGATGGTTAAAGTGGTGATGATGATGATGGTGGGAGTTTGAAAATGAGTAACTAGAATTGCAACTAGTAGCAGAGAAAGGAGAATATGATGATGAAGAATCACGCATTTTTGTTGACCATCGATGGGCAACCGATATACCGGGAATGTTGATCGGGCTTGATATCACTGTCTTTCTTTCCGGTTCCGGTTTTAATTGGGCACTGGCAATAGTTTGGGTCACCAATGAAGATGATGATGATGATGATGGTGATGGTTTTTGTTGCTGTTGCTGTTGATTAAAGTTTTGCACTTGTTGGTTTTGTATTTGAATTTGTTGCTGTTGTTGTTGTTGTTGCAATTGTAACTGTAATTGTAATTGTTTTTGTTGCGCTTGATATTCAGGATCCTCGTGTGGAGGTCGTGCCATATCAAGATGACTCCAAGTGGGTGAGGGAGCAAAGAAAAGGAGGGAGGAGGCCGAACTGAGTGTCGGACTTAAATTGTAATTTGTACTGTGAGGTGACTCTGATGAACTCAAGACTGGAGACAATAGACCCAGGCTACTATCATTAGAAGATGAACTATCTTTACTACTAATAATTATATTCTCAGTTTCCATTTCCTCTTCAATTTCGGCGTAATAAAATTCCTCCTCATGATCATTTTCCTCTTCACTGGCGTTTTCACTTCGTCTGTTTATATGATAAATGTAACATATGATGGGGAGAAAAAGTAAAAAGAGAGAAATTTAATCGATTGAAAAAAATTTCTTTATCGATCCAAATGGTTTAGACTCTTACCCAAGGTGAATGGTTCTAATGTGCTTTTCAATTGATTCAATTAGATCACATCGAACGCCACATCCACGCCAAGTACATTTGAATACAATTCGTCGTGCCTTCTATCGTGTATATAAAGAATTGAAAGAGAGGGCGAGAAAAAAAAATTATCATCTAACTTTCAAAGTGAATACAAAGTTACTCATAATGATGATACATTTATGTATTATATGGATTACAATTGGATTCAAATTCAGATTTAGATTCAAATCATGATACTTGACATGGTAAATGAATACTACATCAATATAATTGAAAACGAAATAAATATAACAAAATACTAATAAGAAACTAAAGAAGAAGATAAAAGTTGATTGTTGGTAGAAATCAAATAAAAGTCTGATTGATTCTAACAGAATAGACAAAGAACAAGTGAGAGAGAGAGAGAGAAAGAAATATCTTCTCTGTCTAAATCATCATTAACATCTTCTTCTTCCTGTTCATCTTCATCCTTCTTTCATTCATCTTACCTCAGCAATTGTTTGTATTGGATCATCAATAATAAAATCAATTGTTTCATCCATATCGATTCCTTCATCCTTATGAATAATAGTTAATCCATTAATTTGATTATTATTAACATTCGAATCATTATTATTTATATTTCCTTTAATAGTTTCAACATGGTTATTGTTAATCTCGATGGCAATTGGCGAAGCGGCAGTGGATCGCTCTTCGTTAATCGTCGGTGGTGACGGTGTATTTGATCGGCTGGCAGCAGATCCAAACTCGACACCAGAATCGATGCTTTTCACTGAGTAAATTCCTAAAGAAAATTGAAAAAAAAATAATAAAAAAGAGAAAATTAGTATTAATAACCTTTGTAATCCAAAAATCACCATAATAAAGCATCAGCTGAGACAGAAAACTATTAATACAATCAAGATTATGGAAGAGAAAAATTTAATAGAAAAAAAAAGTATTACAGTTTTTAATGAGTTAATAGAAATTTAAATTGTTGCAAATAAACTTAATTTACAAATCAGAACCTAAAGTGATGATGATTATCATCGGATAATTGACTTGAATAAGAAACTCAAAACAATTAACCTGTCAAGCTAATGATTATCAACTTATTCTGCTTTTATTATTATTATGAAAATGTATTCATAATATTAGTTTGTGTGAATTGGGAATGAAAATTTTGATACAAAGTATCATGAGTATATCATGAAATTGAACTTTTTCCTCTCCCCCATCAACAGAATTACAAAGTAATACAGTTTACCCATTTCTCTTGTTATAATAGTTAAGCATGCAAATTGAATTACAACGAATTAATAATTAAACTCAATAGAAATGAGATATAGATTGATGATACTGATGATGATGATCATCATCATGATCGGTCAATGAGAAAACATGATAAGGTAATAAATGAACCGATGATTATTGGGAAAGATAAATGGAAACTATTAGATGATAATAAATGATCAACGTGTGGTGATGATGATGAGAAAATGATATTATGAAAATTGAGAGTTTTTTTCTGATACTTTTGAGTGATGATGATTTTTATAAATAATCAATCTGAATGTTATTATTATATTCAAATGAAAAATAATAATCATCAACATGATGATGATAATGATGAAACTGGAACAGAAAATGATACAAAGTTTTTTTTATTATTATTATGATAAACATACATATCAAGTTATTGATTGATTGTAACTTAATATGGAAAGAAAAAGTTTCTCAACAAATGGAAATGAAGTTGGAAAATAAAATATAACATTCAATAGAAAAGTAAATGTTAAATATATTATTTTGTTTTTATATTGGAACATTTTTCTCAGAACAATTTTCTGTGAGTAAAAATTGAGAGAGAAACGATAACTAAATATAATACAAACAATGATTATGATGATAATAAATACAGAGAAAATGTTATCATCATCATTAAAAGAATTTATAATTTTTCATTTAGTCTCGTTTCTTTTTTTTTCTAATTCTGTACATGATTGTTCAGAGTTTGGTGTTCATGCTGTTACCATGAAGAAAATTGTTATCACTAATGTGATTATTATTTTCCATCATGAGAATTCATTGTTTCTAGTTCAGCAAAAAGAGAGAGAGAGAGAGAGAGATAATGATGATAAAATGTCTGGCTACATGATGATGATTTCAATTAAAGAATCAGTTGAATTATAAAACAAAAGATAGCTTTGGATAAACTTTTGATTATCATGATAATAAATAACTTGCAATGATAACTGTACTTTTTTCATAGTTTATCCATATTATGATAATCAAGAGAGCGACAGCAAGATTGAAATTTGTTTAAAAAAAGAGTAAAAATAAATATATATCATCCAATTTCCATCCTCATCCCATGTCATCATCATCAGTTATTAAGACTTGAATACTTTGTGTCTCATAATGATGATGTTATGATGATGATGATGTAAAAGTGAGTTGGAAATTTTAACTAATTAAAAACTTTAATCATCATGTTATTTTACGTTACACTAATTAGGTTTGACCTGCCTAAACATTTTCCTGTTCATCATAATCATCATTTTGATCCTCATCATCCGTCTAATATGAATCTTTGCGCTCATCATTATCATCACTCACATGATGATAAACATGATAAATATTTTTTTCTTCATTTCTAATAGAAGAACAAGAAAAAAAAGTTATATTTAGCTTTTCAATAGTCGAGCTTCATCATCCCAATCATCAGCGATTACTCTTACAAAATCCTTCCGCATCATCCTCATCATCTTTCTCTCTCTCTATCTCTAATAACACCAACCAAACCCTCACCAAGAATCAATATAAATCAAGATGTAGCTTATAGTATTCATTGAGTTATAACAAGTTCTGTATTCATAATGTTCAGAAATCAACTGAAATCATGATAATATGTTCATACAAGTTCATCATGTTATCAATATATTTATTTTTCATCAACTCATAAAGAAAAAAAAACTGATAAATAATAAAGATATAACTTTTTTTTATTATTCTCCCACTGATCTCATTATCTGAATCGTTTGCGTGTTTATCTCATTGAATTATATAGTCAATATAATCATGATGATGACAAATAAGTTATTATATAGATATCATTAGAATCAACAAGAGTTAATTCATTATCATGATGAAAAGTTTTTTGTTTCACACAACAAAAGATAGAGCATGAAATTCAGAATCAATTCGTCAAATTTATCATGAAATTGTTGTAATCATAATGAATTGTATTATTAGTTTTCTCAGGTAGAAAATCAGAAAAGCAAAGAACTGGAAACAAATGATTCATATTTCCAATGATGAAATTTAATACATAATATTTATTGACAAAGAGGGAGACAAGGGAGACAAAAGGAGAGAGGTAAATTAACTTTACGCAATAATAATCATGATGATGATGGTAACATAATTAAGGTAATATTGATTACACACTTTCTCTTCCTACCTCACCCACTTTTGTGTCAACAATTTAAACAGGTTACGAAATAGAGGAAGAGGAAAAAACTTCTCCCCCATGATAAGCAAACATCACTTTTTTGTTTTGCTTATTCAGGGTAAGAGGTTATGAGATATCAAATGAATAACTTTCTGGTGTAACTTGATTATTTACCATGAATGAGAATCGAAAACACTAACATTTAATTCAATGTTATGATATGTTGAGAAAGAAGAGAGAGAAAGAGATAAATGAAGAGCGTCATCATGAAATTATGATTATCTCTTTTCTCTTAGCAACAACAAGAGAACAAAAAAAAACACCGAAATTCAACCTTGAAAATGAACAGAACTTTTTCCAGTTTCTCCTCGCTAATCATGATAATTATATAATTTACTTTCCATTAATTTATTAATAGTAACGGAAGAAGGAACGGAAAAATAATAAGATGAAAAGAAAAAGGGAGAGAGGGTTGAATAGGAATGAGAAATTCAGTTGAAGGATAATGATGATGATGATAAATTATAAGATGAAATCACAGAATTGCAATAGGAACTATTGATTAGATTTTCAGTTTTATCCTTGAGTTTTTTTTTCAGGGGATTTTCACTATTTGTAAACATTATCATAACAATCAACTTGAGCTATTTGTTTAATTGTTCAATTGAATTTCTCTACTTCTCTCAGATTCCATTGATAATCTTTACCAATCATTGAAACTTTTACTCGAATGAAAATAAACTCATTCATATAATAGATTGAGAAGGAAAAAAAGTTTCTTTTTATTTCTAGGTTGACTTTTACTCTATCATCGCTAGTATTTCATTAATAAAGGTAAATCAATGAATGAACGTACCAAAATGGTGGAATATTAGATGATGATGAGGTCGGAAAGCTATTGATGAATCGAAGCTAATGATGACAAAAAAGAAAGAACTTCAACTAATATAATAAGAATAAAAAAGTGGAACTTTTCGTTTTTGTTCAGAAGTTTTTCTCTTCAGGAGGAAGAGAAAAGTTTTCTTTTACAGTTCTCAGGTTATTGCTGATTCTGCCGATTGTGAGTTTCAAAGTGATAGAGATGAACAGAATTCAGCTACATATAAATACTTTATATGTTCTTTGAACATTATTATCGTGATAATATTAATAATTGGCTCAATGGATATTTTATCAAAATCGATTTCGAGCTTCAAGTTCAAAACTTTTCGAGCTTCATGTCCTCCTTTTTTCTTCATTTCCCCATCTTTTACTATTTTTACTCTGTTTACCAAAATGAGATGAAGACAAAAAAAAGATGAAGCAAAACTTGTTGACAATTCAAATAGAAGCGTTGAAAGAGTCGACAAGTTTCCTTCATCTTTACTATCTCTCTCTCTCTCCTTTTATTTATAACTCATCAACATTATCAACTTTTTCTTCATCACAACCAGCATCATCTTTCAAATGAAGAGATAGTAGAAGATACTAGAGAAGTGAGAGAGAGAGAGAGAGAGAGAGGGAAATTCAAAGGGATGATTAAAACCTCTTACTAGGTAAACAAAAATTAAGCATCAACAATAATAATAAACGAGGAAAAAGCCATTGAAGCTAAAGCAAAACTCATCAACCAGTAACCTGAATAAACTTTAGGTTATCAAATGTTGATAATTTTCAATTCGATTCGGTAAAACTTGATGACAAGATGAAGAGCAAGAAGATGAAAATGTGACTGGGAGGGAGAGTACATAATTCACTCTCTTTCAATGCTATAATAAAATATGATATAACGATATGATAACAATAATATGATAAAGTAAAAAATTGCCTTTCATTCATTTTTCACTTTGAATCATTTCAAATTCTGGTGATTAGTAAATATTCAAGATGAAGCAAATTCTATTTTCTCTCCCTTTCTCTTTTTTTACTCACTAATGGTTATCATGAAAAACTATCTAGAATATCATATATAATAAAGTGTATATTAAGTTAAGCATCCATAAAGAATGGTAAACAAAATAATACAAACTAAAAAGTCAAGTACTATGTGATTTATATGGGTATGCGCATACACCCAAATACCCTTATATATCAATTGTTATGTTATCAACTGTACTTGACATTGATATTTGTTTGTATATTGAGTTTTTCCAGACAATAGAGGATGATGATGATGATGATGACTACTGTCGTTTTGTTTACTTATATATTTCAACATTTTACTGAGCTCACATTTTTATTCAGCAACTATTAATATCATTACAATTATATGCAGCTACTTAATGATGATAATGATGATGATACTATTAACAGATGAGAAATGATGAAATGAATAGTAATTTTGTAAAGAAAAAAAAAGCTACTATTTTATATGTTCAATCTTATTATTAGTTATCTCTGAAAATTAGCCTTGTAACGTTAATGTATTAGATGAAAATTTTGTATTCAATTGAGTGTGTAAAGAGAAAGATAAAGATAAAGGTTAATGTAATTGAGAAATGAATTAGATTTGATTAGGATGATAAGGATGATGATGATTTTGTGATAAGTTTTAGACGTAATTGGCTTATGTAATTATTTTGGCTCCATCAATTATGGGATAAGATGGTTAACCATAAATTGATTGGAATGATAATCATTATCATCATATGAAAAATAAAGATGAAGATGAGGTTTACTTAAAGGGAGAAAGAGACAAAAGATGAATTTACTGTTATAACAGTAGATGAAATTGATGAAGATGAAGATGAGGAAAGGATTGTTTTCACATCAAGAGATCAATAGGAAAAAGATGAAGAAACAAGTAAAGTCCTTCGATCATCGTTTTTAAAAGATAATGATACAAAATAATGATCATCATCTTGATAATGATGATGATGAGCTTGAAATAAAAAGATTAACTAAGAGAGAGAGAGAGAGAGAGAGAGAGAGAGAGAGAGAGAGAGAGAGAGAGAGTGTGTGTGTGTGTGTTTATCATAGGGGAAGATGAGGCTTTTCATTCACCAGAACAATTTAGATGATAAGAATGTCGAATGGATTATGAGATGATGATGATGATGATAATCAAGAAAAGGAACTTCAGTAAGGGGAAGATGATATGGAACAAGAAGAAAAGTGAATAAGAGAGAAGCAAGGAAAATTTTAAGGACAAAGAGAATCATCATCATCGGTATGAATTTTTATCTATTGAATTATTTCTGTTTCAATTCTGAATTCTCCTTCTCCTTCTCCTTCTCTCTCTTTCTTTTTCTGGTTGTAAACAAAATCAACATGACATACACTTGAATGACTATCGAGTCGTGTGAATCTCATTCAGATTCATTGAAGTAATAATGAAATAATCATCATGATAAAAATATCGATGAACATGAGGAAATATTTCACATCTTCCATCATAATCATCAGAATTATCATTCAGAGGCACTCACATACATTCACATACACATAAAAAGTTAATCTTATTATCGAGAAAAGTAAATTACATTTTATCAAATTGATGGTTGACAGTAAAATTTGTAACCTAAATTTATTTTCAATCTATTTTATTATATTTTTTATATTATATAAATTTAACAGTTTCCATCCAGATCTTCATCATCTTCTCATGATTACTTTCTCAGAGAGAGAGAGAGAGAGAGAGAGAGAGAGAGAGATGATGAAGAAAAGCCTCTCCACTCATCTTCATCCTCTATTCCTCCCTCTTCCTACCACCATCACCTCCTATTCCCAATTCTCATCATCTTCCAAGTTGAAAATTGAAAAATTTTGCCTCAATAAACTAGAAAATTTATTTATCATTAGATACATTTTGTATTATATTTATTATTACATTTTTCATACTCACAGAGTATTTATAGATGGATATATATATATATTATCAGAATTCAGTATAATATACTGAGTACAGAACTTTCTTCTCCCTCTGAAACTTGGATAAACTTTTGGGAGAAAAAAACTAAAGGCTAAAAGTTTATATTCTGTATTTCTTGATAACCATGATGATGATGATATTATTGTTATTATTTATCCTGACCTTGTTTAGATTTAAGCTTCTCAAAATTCTGATAGAAAAATAATAATAATCAGAAAGCCTGAATTCTGAATTGGAATTGAATTTTTCTTTTCTATCAAAATATCTGTAATCTATGATACTTTTTTGATGTTATATTCATAAGATATTAGATTATATTAGATTTCATGATAATCATCATGTATTAAATAAAGAAAGGTAAAGATTCAAAACTGAAAATTATTATATTATACTGGGAAAACTAAAGCTTCATCCTTTTAAACAGGAATAAAGTTGGGTGAAAATAAGATGAAAATAATATCATAATATTATCATTAAAATGTTATCTCAAATATTAGCATTATCAGGATGATGGAAAGTGAATCAGCTGAGATTATTGGAATGACAAGGAAATCAGAATTTAGCTCATGATAAACTGAATAGATCTCTCTCAAAATTGGTTTTAATTTGACAAAATGAGACAAAAACAACTAATCACTATTAATATTGATGATCTCATGTAATCAAGAAAAGATTATCAGATTTCTTATCATCATTAGATGACACAAAAGTTTTGTCTTCATCTTTTATCCATTGATGGAGATATTGAATATATACAATTACTCATGATGAGAGAATGAAAGATCAAATTAAATAAGGAATTATGAATAGTTAATGAATATTATCAAGAAAAATGATCATGAAAGTTGAACATTTAGCATTCGCTTAGAAAGTGTCACCAAATATCAGTTTTACTTTAATAGGAATTATAATCTTCATGGATTCTTGAGATAACTTTGGAAGAAATTTTCTTTCTTTTTCATCTTCTTCTCTTATATGACATTTCATGTGATCTGCACTTTGCGTTTTCTTATAAAATATTATCTTCTTTATCTTTTCTTTTCGAGTTTTTTCTTTCTCTCTCACTCTCTTCATTCGTTGGAATTATGATCTTCCCTTTCATCAGTTTCGTCTTCTTCTGATTCTTTCATAATCTCTTCATGAGAGAAGAAGAAATGTGAAGAGATTTTTCTTTCGATTTATTCTCTCTCTGTTTGCTTAAATTTCGTTTTGAGATGAAGTGGAGAAGAAGAAAAATCAATGACAATAAAGTAAATCCCTTTTTTTATATCTAAGGCAAAGTGACTTTAATTTGAAAAGTAAACGAAGATGAAATTGAGTGACTGTGAGAGATGAGGTTGATGATGATAGTGAGGTGGCAATGTAGCAGAGGAAGGTAATGAAATTATTCTTAAAGCCAATAGAAAGAGAGTGACGGAAATTATCTGTAAGTATTGAGATATATTCAAAATATTAAGATGATAAGTTGGTATCTTTGAGAATCATCTTTGGTGTTGAAATCCAAGAGATGTTCACATAAACATACAAAGCGCTACGTATTTAGTTTTCAAGGTTAAACCAAAATGAGGATCATGGTAATGATGCCAGGGAGAGAGAGAGAGAAGAGACCATAATCACTTTATCTGTTGTTGATGATAATATGCAAAAATATTCAGTGCAGATGATAATAAACATAGAAAAGTGGTAAGGGAGATGAAGAAAAAAATTCCTATGGAAAATAGCTCAAGCTCAGTACGACTCATGCGCTTCATGAGAGAAGGTAAATGAAAGAGAAAAGAAAGAGGAATCGATACCGGCTTTTTATCCTCTTTCTTTTTCTTTTACATTATCAACATCTCTTCCTCTTCCCTACTCCCACCCCTCTCTCTCTCTCTCTCTCTCTCTCTCTCTCTCTCTGTTCTGCTATTACACCGGTGTAAGGCATTCCCTCTGATCTTGATTGTTCTGAAATTTACGTTCGCTCCCGGTCAGAGATGAGTACCAATACTTTGATCCAAATAAAGGAGGAGAGCACCAAAAGAGGAGCTTAGCTCACTCACTATGATAAAACCCTTCTTGATTCCTTCTGACCAATAAGCGGCTGCTGCTTAAGGTGAAGGGAAGATTAAGTGTCACCATGGTAGCAATTTCATAATTTAATAGCATCTCAATGTTTAAACCAGGATACACAGTGAGCCAAGAAGGAAATAATATCTTGCTCACTTGCTCCCTTATTTTGATGGAAAAACTTTTGCATCAACGTCAATAGATGGCGACAACAGTTCATGGTAACAGAATAAAATTGATTCTGGAAAAAACGTTATTGCTAACATGGTAATGGAAACAGTTGAAAATTTCGGAACTTTTTTCTTCATCCCTTACATTCAGATTTATGAGCAGAATTCATGATTGTACAGAAAGAAAGAAAAAACCAGATTGATTAGAAGTGATTGTTATTCAGTATTCAAGGAAAAAGAGGCAAAAACAAAATTGATAATAGAGGATAAATGGTAAAGTAAAGCGTTAATATTA